>NC_037689.1:3469207-3578256 GCF_003255815.1 Theropithecus gelada
AATAGAAAAAGAGGGAATCCTCCCTAACTCATTTTATGAGGCCAACATCATCCTGATACTAAAGCCTGGCAGAGACACAACAGGAAAAGAGAATTTTAGACCAATATCCCTGATGAACATCAATGCAAAAATCCTCAATAAAATACTGGCAAACTGGATCCAGCAGCACATCAAAAAGTTTATCCACCATGATCAAGTTGGCTCCATACGTGGGATGCAAGGCTGGTTCAACATACGCAAATCAATTAAACGTAACCCAGCATATAAACAGAACCAAAGACAAAAACCACATGATTATCTCAATAGATGCAGAAAAGGCTTTTGACAAAATTCAACAGCCCTTCATGCCAAAAATGCTCAATAAATTCGGTATTGATACAATGTATCTCAAAATAATAAGAGCTATTTATGACAAACCCACAACCAATATCATAGTGAATGGGCAAAAACTGGAAAAATTCCCTTTGAAAACTGGCACAAGACAGGGATGCCCTCTCTCACCACTCCTATTCAACATAGTGTTGGAAGTTCTGGCTAGGGCAATCAGGCAAGAGAAAGAAATCAAGGGTATTCAGTTAGGAAAAGAAGAAATCAAATTGTCCTTGTTTGCAGATGACATGATTGTATATTTAGAAAACTCCATTGTCTCAGCCCAAAATCTCCTTTGGCTGATAAGCAACTTCAGCAAAGTCTCAGGATACAAAATTAATGTGCAAAAATCACAAGCATTCTTATACACCAGTAATAGACAAACAGAGAGCCAAATCATGAATGAACTTCCATTCATAATTCCTTCAAAGAGAATGAAATACCTAGGAATCCAACTTACAAGGGATGTAAAGGACCTCTTCAAGGAGAACTACAAACCACTGCTCAGTGAAATAGAAGAGGACACAAACAAATGGAAGAACATACCATGCTCATGGATAGGAAGAATCAATATCGTGAAAATGGCCATACTGCCCAAGATAATTTATAGATTCAATGCCATTCCCATCAAGCTACCAATGAGTTTTTTCACAGAATTGGTAAAAATTGCTTTAAAGTTCATATGGAACCAAAAAAGAGCTCGCTTTGCCAAGACAATCCTAAGTCAAAAGAACAAAGCTGGAGGCATCACGCTACCTGACTTCAAACTAAACTACAAGGCTACAGTAACTAAAACAGCATGGTACTGGTACCAAAACAGAGATATAGACCAATGGAATAGAACAGAGTCCTCAGAAATAATATCACACATCTACAGCCATCTGATCTTTGACAAACCTGAGAAAAACAAGAAATGGGGAAAGGATTCCCTATTTAATAAATGGTGCTGGGAAAATTGGCTAGCCATAAGTAGAAAGCTGAAACTGGATCCTTTCCTTACTCCTTATACGAAAATTAATTCAAGATGGATTAGAGACTTAAATGTTAGACCTAATACCATAAAAACCCTAGATCAATGCCTAGGTAATACCATTCATGACATAGGCATGGGCAAAGACTTCATGTCTAAAACACCAAAAGCAAGGGTAACAAAAGCCAAAATTGACAAATGGGATCTCATTAAACTAAAGAGCTTCTGCACAGCAAAAGAAACTACCATCAGAGTGAACAGGCAACCTACAGAATGGGAGAAAATTTTTGCAATCTACTCATCTGACAAAGGGCTAATATCCAGAACCTACAAAGAACTCAAACAAATTTACAAGAAAAAAACGAACAACCCCATCAAAAAGTGGGCAAAGAATATGAACAGACATTTCTCAGAAGAAGACATTCATACAGCCAACAGACACATGAAAAAATGCTCATCATCACTGGCCATCAGAGAAATGCAAATCAAAACCACAATGAGATACCATTTCACACCAGTTAGAATGGCGATCATTAAAAAGTCAGGAAACAACAGGTGCTGGAGAGGATGTGGAGAAATAGGAACACTTTTACACTGTTGGTGGGATTGTAAACTAGTTCAACCATTATGGAAAACAGTATGGCGATTCCTCAAGGATCTAGAACTAGAAGTACCATATGACTCAGCCATCCCATTACTGGGGATATACCCAAAGGATTATAAATCATGCTGCTATAAAGACACATGCACACGTATGTTTATTGTGGCACTATTCACAATAGCAAAGACTTGGAATCAATCCAAATGTCCATCAGTGACAGACTGGATTAAGAAAATGTGGCACATATGCGCCATGGAATACTATGCAGCCATAAAAAAGGATGAGTTTGTGTCCTTTGCAGGGACATGTATGCAGCTGGAAACCATCATTCTCAGCAAACTATCACAAGAACTGAAAACCAAACACCGCATGTTCTCACTCATAGGTGGAAACTGAACAATGAGATCACTTAGACTCGGGAAGGGGAACATCACACACCGGGGCCTATCATGGGGAATTGGGAGGGGGGGGATTGCATTGGAAGTTATACCTGATGTAAATGACGAGTTGATGGGTGCTGACGAGCTGATGGGTGCAGCACACCAACATGGCACAAGTATACATATGTAACAAACCTGCACGTTATGCACATGTACCCTAGAACTTAAAGTATAATAATAATTTTTTTAAAAAAAAGACCTAGTATTTGATAGCACAACATCATGTCTATAGTCAATAATAATTTAATTGTACATTTAAGAATAACTAAAAGAGTATAACTGGTTTTCATATAACACAAACAATTAATGCTCCATTTTCCATAATATGATTATTATCCATATTGCATGACTGTATCAAAACATCTCATGTATCCCATAAATATATTCATTTACTGTGGAGCCACAAAAATTCAAAATAAAAAGTTATTACAAATTTTAAAATGTTATTCAGGACCTAAACTCAACACTTGTCCAAATGGACCTAACAGATATCTACACAACACTTCACCCAACAACAAAAGAATAAACATTTTCATCTGCGCATGGCATATCCTCTTAGATTGACCACATGCTTGGCCATAAAGCAATTCTCAATTAATTCAATAAACCAAAGTCATACCAACCATAGTCTCAGACCACAGCACAATAAAAATACAAACCAATATCAAGAAGATCTGTCAAAACCATACAATTACATGAAAATTAAGGAAACTTCTCCTGAATGACTTTTGGGTAAAGAATGAAATTAAGGCAGAAAGCATAATATTCTTTGAGACTCCTGAAAACAAAGTACAACATGCCAGAATTTTTGAGTCACAGCTAAAACAGTTTTAAGACGAAAGTTCATAGCATCAAATGTCCACATCAAAAAGTCAGAAAGATATCAGATTAACAATTTAACATGGCACCTAGAAGAACTAGCAATAAGGACCAAATCAATTCCAAACCTTGCAGAAGAAAAGAAATAACCAAAATTAGAGCTGAGCTGAAGGAAGCCGAGTTGCAAAAAAAGACATACAAAAGATCAACGAACCCAAAAGTTCGTTCTTTGTTAAGATTGGTACACTTCTATCTAGACTAATAAAAAATAAAAGAGAGAAAAACCAAATAAGTGCAATCAGAAATGATAAAGGAGACATTATCATCCACCCTACAAAAATACAAACCACCCTCAGAGACTACCAGGAGTACCTCTGTGCACAGAAACTTGAAAACCTGGAGTAAATGGATGAATTCCTGGAAACATAAGCTTCTAATAGTAATGCAAAAAGAAAATGAACAGACCAATAACAAGTTCCAAAACTGAATCACTAATTAGAAAGAAAGAAAGAAAGAAAGAAAGAAAGAAAGAAAGAAAGAAAGANATCACTAATTAGAAAGAAAGAAAGAAAGAAAGAAAGAAAGAAAGAAAGAAAGAAAGAAAGAAAGAAAGAAAGAAAGAAGAAGAGGAGGAGGAGGAGGAGGGGGGAGGAGGAGGAGGGGGAAGATGAGGAGGTGGAGGAGGAGGAGGGGGGGAGAGAGGGAGGGAGGGAGGGAGGAAGGAAGGAAGGAAGGAAGGAAGGAAGGAAGGAAGGAAGGAAGGAAGGAAGGAAGGAAGGAAGGAAGGAAGGAAGGACGGAAGGAAGGAAGGAAGGAAGGAAGCTACAAACCAGAAAGAAAACCCTGGACCAAATGAATTCAGAGCCGAATTCTACCAGACATATGATGAAATGCTGATACCAATCCTACTGAAACTATTTTATTAAAGCAAGAATGAGGGACTCCTCCCTAACTCATCTATGAGGCCAGCATCATCCCCATACCAAAACCTGGAAGAGACAAAGTGAACAAGTAAAATTTCAGGCCAGTATCCCTGATGAACACAGACACAATAATACACAACAAAATACTAGCAAATCATATTCAGCAGTACATCAAAAAGCTAACCCACTGTGACAAAGTAGCCTTTATTCCTGGATCAAAAGTTGGTTCAACATATGCAAATCAATAAATATAATTCCTCACATAAGCAGAAGTATAAACAAAAACTACATGACCATCTCAATAGATGTAGAAAGGGCTTTCAATAACATTTAATATCCCTCATGTTAAAAACCCTCAACAAATTAGACATTGAAAAAGTGTACATCAAAATAACAAGAGCCATCTGTGACAAACTAATAGCCAACATCACACTGAATGGGCAAGAGCTGTAAGCACTTCCCTTGAGAACTGAAACAAGGATGCCCACTCTCACCACTCCTATTCAACATAGTACTACAAGTCCTAACCAAGCAATCAGGCAAGAGAAAGATAGGCTATCTTTCTTCACAGACAATATGATTCTATACCTAGAAAACCCCATAGTCACTGACCAAAAGCTTGTAGAACTGATGAACAACTTCAATAAAGTTTCAAGATATAGAACTAGCACTTGCCCAGCAAGGCAGCATAGCCTTCTTGGCCCATCAAGGTGGACAGAAATCCTAGGAAATACCATTCTGGACATAGACCATAGAAAAGATTTCATGACAAAGACTCCAAAAGCAATTGCAACAAAAACAAAATTTGACAAGTGGAACCTAATTAAACTAAAGAGCTTCAACACAGCAAAAGAAACTTTCAACAGAGTAAACAGAAAACCTACAGAATGGGAGAAAATATTTTCAAACTATGCATCTGATATGGTTTGGATCTGTGTCCCCACCAAATATCATGTCAAATTATAATCCCCAGTGTTTGAGTTGGGGCCTGGTTGGAGGTGATTGGATCATGGGGGTGGTTAATCCTGAATGGTCTATTTAGCAGCATCCCTTGGTGCTATTCTCATGATAGTGAGTGATTTAACATGAAATCTGGTTGCTTAAAAATGTGTAGCACCTCCCTGCTCTCTTCTTCCTGCTCTGGCCATGTGAGAAGTCTTGCTCCCCCTTTGCCTGCTGCCATGATTGGAAACTTTCTGTGGCCTCCTTAGAAAATGAAGCCACTATGCTTCCTGTACAGCCTGTGGAAGCATGAGCCAATTAAACCTCTTTATAAATTATCCAGTCTCAGGTATTTCTTTATAGCGATGCAAGAACAGACTAATACAGCATCAAACAAAGATCTAATATCCAGAATCTATGAGGAATTTAAACAAATCAACAAGCTAAAGACAGGCAACCTCATTAACAAATGGACAAAGGACACAAACAGACACTTCTCACAGGAAGACATGCATGTGGCCAACAAAAAAATGAAAAAAGTTGCTCAAAAAGGAAAAAGAAATGGAGGCAGGATTAACTTGCGGCTCCCACTTGGATGGACAGAACATTGTGTGGAGACTCACATCGTGAACTTTTGCTCCAAGAACTACTGCAGAAACATACCAGGAAGACTGAAAGGATTTGCAGAGTCTTTGAAAGAAGCACCTTGCTGATGATATAGGAGTTAAGAAGAAATCATTTAGGCAGATAGTAAGGGTATGGGAGTCATCGGTAAGGCTTTTCTTTTTAATGAAAAGCAGCCTCTTCTGAATATGATCTGCCCTTAGACTAGATCTTAGGCCCACAGCAGTGTAAGACACAAGGCTTCCTCATTCTCCTCAGGTGAGTACACAGTTTTTCTTAATGGAGATTCTTAACCTGGAATCCCTGGAGAGCTACAGGGAGTTACAAATCCCATGAAACTAAAAAAAAAAATTGATATATGTGTACATTTTTTCCAGGTGTACATGGCTTTTATCAGCTCCTCTAAGGGAGTCATGGCCTGAAAATATTAGTAATCACACAACCAGGTAAAGAGCAAGGTGCAGAGGTGTAATGGCAGTAATGAAGTGAAGTTTGAGGGATTCCTCATTCTTGGGAAAAGACTCCTATAAGTTTAATTTATGTTGTTTTAGTCAGGCATTAGCAAAATGAAGTGAAAGATTTGTCTTCAACTACTTTCAATGCCTTTTTTTTTACACTGGTTTTGATTAACTGAACAACATGTCTTGAGGGCTGGCTACATGGCAGGCCCTATACTAAGCACTTGAGGATACAGAGATGAATAAGCCACCATCTCTGCCATTAAGCAACTCAAGTTGTGGTGAGAGATATAAAGAATTCATTTTAATACAACTTGGTAAGCACAATGCTAGAGAATGTAGAGGGTGCTATGGATATTTCAATGAAAGAGCAAGTGCAACAGTCTATGAGATAGATGTTATTATTCTACATTATCATATGAAAAAACTGAGGTTTAATTGGGTTAAGTGACTTGCCCTTAACTTCTCAGTTACCTGGCTGAGCAGTACACTAAAACCCAGGTCTTTTGACTACAAGTATAGTTCAATCCTTTTTTCTCAACACTACAGCTTGTGACTATAGAAAAGCTGCTGTTGGCAGGAAAGCAGTTCCCAATGGCAAAAGAGATAATTGAGGACTCAAGTGTAGTAGCAGTGTGGTGACAGTTAGATTTCATATGATCTACCCTTGAGAAATAGCTGTTGATCATATGAATTCAGAATGAGAATGGAGATAGAAAAAGTTGAAGCCCAAGGCAAAGTTTCTCAGTTTTGGGGGGGTACAATTGGAGTCCTTCCTTGCCCCATATATTATTGTCACAGAATCCCTGGGATGTCGCTTCACCAGCCAGAAACCTCTGTGACCAATGGTGCCTTCTGCCTGAGTATTGCTCCTGCCTGCTGGGCTCGTTCCACCCACTCAGCCCAGCAGGCTGTGCTTGGCTTATGCTACTGGCCCAGATCCTACATGCACCAAGGGTGAACCAGGCACTAAGTGGCAAGAGGAGTGTGGGCAAGCAAGTGCAGGATCCAGCCACTGCATACAGCCAGGCACACCAGCTGTTGTGGTGGGGCAGGCAGCTTCAGGCACCAGCACAGGTGCCAGCTCCATGTGAGGCTGTGGCTGGACCAGATGTACCACACACAGCTTCTGCTGCAGGCACCCACATCTGGACAAGGGGAACGCAGTGGCACCTGGAAGCTTGGAGATGCCTAGGACTGCAGAGCCCCAAAGAGGGTGTCACAGCCCTGGCTCAGGGAGCCCCTAGGTCTGGGCTTCTTGAAGGGCCACAGCACTTCTCTCCTCATCACCCACATGGTGAGTGTGGGGGTACATGTTTCAACCCTGTCTGTGGTACAGCTCTTTCAGTCTCTGCCATTTGGCAGGTCCCGAGTTCTTGTCCCACATCGAGGAAGAATGAGGTACTTAGACAACTGAAGGGTGAGCAAGGTGGTGAGGTGGAGAGGAGCTTCACTGAGTGACAGAACAGCTCTCAGGAGAACCACAGTGGGTAGCTCCTTTCTGCAGGCTGGTTGTCCCCAACAAGTGTCCAGCTCTGAGCTGAGAGGAGACCCAAAGTGGTAGCTCCTTTCCACAGCTGGTGGTCCCAACATCTGGCTAAGTCTGGCTGAGTCTGGGGTGTTTATGGGCTCAGAAGGGAGGAAGTGTGTGCTGATTGGTCCATGGATGGCCATGGGTGGGCCCAGAAAAAGCACCATAAATTCTCACTCTGGGCCATGGACTCCACCTATAACTGGCAATCTGGCCCCCAAGCTTCAGGCCATCCCTGACTTGAAGGTGGAGTTTAACCGGGGACCCGTCCCTTTCCTCCCAGGAGCCTGTCTGCCTCTTGCCTCCATCGACATGGCTGTTCATACTGAGGAGCACCTGAAAGCCCATTCCAAGCTGCCTTCAGCCCTTCCTCAGCCTCCCTTCCATGCTTGTCGGCACCCAAAGTCCAGAGGGGCCAAGGTGGCAGGGAGCTGGCATGTCAGTGTTGTTCTGAGTGTGTGCACACCCAGTCAGGTTGCAACACCACCGGGGCTTGGCCACAACTTTGCTCCACCCCAGAATGGGCACTGGGAGTGGGGAGAGGCCAGGGAGTGGGAGCAGGCACAAGCCTGCAGGGGCAGGGGGCTTCCCAGGCCCCTGAGAGTGCAGGGATGCCTAGATCTGGAGCTGCGGCTGGGCAGCTGCAGCTATGCCTGGGAATTCAGGGCTCCCTCCTGTTTCCAGCCCCCTGCTGGCTCCCCAGAGCACACAGACCCAGCTGCACCTCCCCTGCTGCAGCCAGCATCTTAGCATCAGCCACTCCAGATGGGCTGCAATTGCCATCATTATCAAAAATTGTTTCTTAGGGCTCTATCACAGTTTTAGACCTCATGACTGCATGCTGTATATTACCTTACCAAAGCCAGATCTATATGAGCACTGCAGTGTCACTGAGATACATGATAAAGGTGATTTTAGATAACTCAGTTTTCAGCATGAGACTTTTAACTAGTAAAATGTGAATTAGTCTCTCTACTACTACCTATTGCTAAACTAGAGTGCACATTCAAATGGAAATTGAACATTAAAAAGAGCTCACATTTTATCAACAATTGATTAATCTCTGCTGAATAATTTTGCGACACACTTCCAAGTTGCATAGTGCAATTACAGGCTGGATTATCAATCAACTGACAGTTGTCTAAAGTCGATAGTCCAAGTCAGATGGAATTCTGTGACCAAATAGTGCATGTTATATACTATTTATCATTAAAAAATAAAGTTGTTTTATTAGCTGAATGTTAGAGCTTTAAAAATGTTTCCCAAGAAGTTGTCTGGTTTTAGAAAATCACATATAATAAATAAGTACTAATTTGTTTTGAAATACAGAGACATAAAAAATGTATTAGTAAGAAAATATATTATCATTTCCAAAATGCTGAACTAATGTTTGAAGAATGGTGGCTTGGTGGGAAACTAAATAATTACCCTGCCTATGTTAAACACATATCTCACTTTAGTCTGGCAGTAACATTTCCTGGTATTTCATTTAAGGGCTATGGCAATTACTTATAATTTGATTAAATTCATTTAACAAATATTTGAAAACCATTATAGTCTAGGTACTGCTTTAGGTACTTAGGCTATAACAGTGAACAAAACCAAGTCCCTGTCCTAAGAAAAGTCAAATTTTAGTGGGATAGACCAAACATAAACAAACAAAAAAATGTTTATTACTGTTTCAGATAGTGAATTTTTTTTTAAATAGAAAAACAGGGTAAATGGTTAGAGAGTAATGAGAGGAATGGAGTATTTTTCATGGTCAGAACATATTTCTATGATGAGGTGACATTTAGGTAAATAACGAAAGAGCAAGGCATGTGAATATTTGAGAAAGGAGTGATCCATGTAGAGGAAACATCAAGTCCAAAGCCCTGATGCAGAGCAAGGCCGTTGAAAGAATAGCAAGGAGAACACTGTGGATAGAATTCAGAAGGCCTGGAGGAGAGTAGTAGGAGGTGAGATTAAAAAAAATAGGTCATGTTAGTCCTTTTATGTCTTATAAAAAATTATGAATGTGTTCTAAGTGTGATGAGAGGTCATCTGAGAGGATTTTTGTTTGGGGATTGTGTGTGTGTGTGTGTGCATGCGTGTGCATGCACGCATGTGTCTCTGCTTTGCTTTTCTGTTAATTGTTACAACATTTTTATAATGGAAAGTTTCAAATATAAATACAAAAGTAGAATAATATAATGAACTCCCTTGTACTTGTCATTTTTAATACTTATCAAGTCATGGTCTCTCTTGTTTCATCTATACACCCACCTACTCCCTACAGACCTCCAGAAAATTTGGAAGCAAATTCCACACTTTCTATCCTTTCATACATAAACATTTCAGCATTTATATCTGAAAGGTAAGGATCATCTGAGAGTTTTCAGCAGAGGTGTGTTAAGTAAGTTACTATGAGGATGAAATGAGATAATGTAAATAAAATGCCTCATGCATAGTGGGTGCTCTCCAAATAGCAGTTATTATCATTATTACTCTGGCAGGATACTGAATTAAGTTGAAATCTTGAATGACATTGGGACCAGAATTACTAATAAGGGTGGATACAGAACTAGGGTTCAGATCGGGTGGTAGATAAGCCAGCCAGGAGCCAGGTATGGCAGAGACTGGATAGGGATGGATCCAGATTAGGCAAAGAAGCTATTACCACTAGGGCTATCACATAGAGCCAGGTCTCCAAGGAAAGCCGCAGACAGCCAGGGACATCTCAGCACTAAGTTCCCTCAGTACCACAAGGAGTATCTCTGCTTAAATGAATCCTTATGAAGGCATGACCATGGAGCTTTCTGTTGACCCTTCCCAGGTTCACTGTGGCCAGGTATTTGTAGAGACTCCAATGCCTGATGACATTTTGATGGTCCAGAGTTTCAGTTTCTGGGGAGTTAATTAAGCCGTCTTCTCCTTAGCATCTTTCTGAGCCAGGTGTTCCAGATTCATCTCTCTGTGGATCTACAACTGGATCAGCTTTTATTAATAGTATTAATATCTACTGTGATTGAGTACCAAATATGTGCCAAGCATTGTTAGGGAGTTTTAGATACATTATTTCATCACTTTCTCCTCACAGCCTTGTGAAGCTGGTATGGTGGTGGTGTTACCATTTTATTGATGAGGAAATTGAGGCTCAGAGAGGTTAAGAGACTTATTCAAAATAATGCATCTAGAAAGTGTAAAGTTGGTCTGTTTGACTTTAATGCTAATCTTTTTACTTCTACACCAGGTTACTTTAGAGAACAATCACTGTATTTTCCATGTTCAGACACATGTAGCTCTTGCCAATCTGGGCCACTGAAAGTTGTACCCCACCTACTCCATTAAGTATGAAGCAGAAGAAAGACCAACTTTCTTCCTTTGGGGGTTTCAGACTCTATTCCCCAAGGGCTCTGCCTAAGAAAGCATGGCTGAAGGCAGAGAAAGTGTCTGGAGTGGAACAGTATGAAGCATGCATAACTTTGGCCATCTTTTCCTTACCAGAGAACAGTCTCAGAGTAAGACAACGTGTCCTGCCTCAGATTATGTGTCCTGCCTCAGCATGAAATGAACTGATGTTATCCTCAAATGCCCCCAGCTACAAAATGCTTTTGTCTTGCTGAAAGTTTCAAGAGGTACCGTAGAAATCCGGCTTAGAAAATCATCAAGCTGCAGGCTCAAGCACTTTAACCTATCCGCTCCAACTGACAATGTAAAAAAAGTGACTACACAGAAATCTAAAAGCTATTAACTAGAGCTAGATGTATCCTCAATCTCAGTTAATGCAGCAAGCATTTCTTTCTGTTTCTCTCTCTCTCTCTCCTCTCTCTTTCTCTCTCTCTAGCACAGAGACCATCTAGAGCAGAAGCCTTTTTCACTGATTCATCATGGATTCTGTGACATGTCAGGCACTGTACTATGTTGTGCGGAGTCAGTGAGGGAGGAACTAAACAGACATGTTTATTCCCTCAAGGAGTTTCCAGCCTAGTGAGACCTTTCTTGCAAGCAGACTATCTTCAGTAAAGGCTTGTTGAACATATGAAAGGAAATTGAAAATAACTTGAGCTAAATCAGCCTCAATACTGTGAGGCAGATTTAGCTTCAATCTCATCTAGAGATAATGTGTCTGTCCAGATCTGTTCACTTTAATCTGACATTCCTGAGCTATACAGGGTGCAGTCATCTCCTTCTCTAAGATCTTTTCCGTTATTCTAGCAGTACAGCAGTAGAGGATAGTGGGACACAATAAACTGCCTTGGACTTAAGTCTCAGTTCTGTCACTCACTAACCATGTGACTTGTGGGCAAATAACCTAACCTTTCTGTGCCTCAGTTTTATCATCCATAATATAACCTAATTAATGGAAGTTTTGAGGATTAGAGTTAAATATATGAATGCTTAGAAGTGTGCCTAATATATGGTAAGTAATCAATAAATGTTGGACATTGTATTTGTTACACTGAAGCTACAATGAAGGGAGCTATTAAAATTTAGTTGTTTCCAACTGAGCCATTTGAAAGAAATTCAGTTTCCTGTTTTAATGTGATGAATAATTGTCTGCTTTCTCTTCTACACTGAGCTCAGTCTTCCCAGTCTCAAGAAGAGCATATATGTGGTATTCAAAATATATACTAGGCAATCTTTCACTCAGAAGCTGTTGGTCAGACATTCTAAGAAATTTATTTTGGGATAAGACCAGGCCAAGTATGACATTTTTAAGGAGTTATGAAAAGCAATACTTCCCTGGACATTGCTGCCATCTTATTGTTCTTCTCTGCATCACTTCTTTCCTTTATCACTGTCCACTCTTCATGTCCAGTGGATGTGGCTTCTGCCTCCTCCACTCCAATGCAACTTAATTGCCAAATTAAAATTCGAATTGCCAGCATACAAACTGAGTCTATGTGTTATTACGTTCTCACACAGCTATAAAGAAATATGTGAGACTGAGTAATTTATAAACAAAAGAGGTTTAATTGGCTCATGATTCTTTAGGCTGTACAGGAATCACTATGGCATCTGCTTCTGAAGAGGCCTCAGGGAGCTTTTACTCATGGTAGAAGGCAAAGCAGAAGCAGGTGTCTTACATGGCAGGAGCAGGAGGAATAGAGAGCGGGGATGTGCCACACATTTTTAAACAACCAGATCTTGTGAGAACTCACTATCACAACAGTACCAAGGGGATGGTGTTAAACCAATCATGAGAAACTGCCCCCACTGTCCAACACCTTCCACCAGACCCCACCTCCAACATTGGGGATTACAATTTGACATGACAGTTGGGCAGGGACACAGATCCAAACCATATCAGACTATTCCTAGGTCGTAGCTGATGCTGACTCAGTCTTTTTACAGCATATGACTATGTTGACCAACTAATTTATTGTTTATCTTTTCTTCCTTGAGGAAATAGAAGAGGAGTAAGATTTGTTTAACACTTAGCATGTGCTAAGAGGTTTATACCTATAATTTTATTTAATTCTCACACCTTTAAAGTATTAACCCAATATTACAAATAATGATACAGATTCTGAGAAGTTAGAACAAATTTGCCTGAGGCTACTCAGCTGTATGTTATTGCATCCAGAGAAGATAAGTTATGTAGTAGAAGGAACCAGGATTCTGATTTATACAGACTTCAAATTCTGACTCCACCATAACTAGCTTTGTGACCTGAAAAAGTACCTGAATTCTATTTGTTCCAATTCATCACTTGTAAAATTGAGAGAAGAATAGTATTTACATCAGAATACTTACGAAGTTTACATGAGATAATTATGCTTATAAAAGTTAAACAGTCAGTAGTCAGGCACTTGAGGACCCAGAGTGTTTCTCAGGTAACCAGCTCTTTGCTGCCATCACCTGACAAATCTAGTGGTTTTAAGGTGAGTAATTGGAACAAGCAGATTTTCTTAAAAGTAAAATTATCTGTAAACTCCCTACTTAAAGAGCGACTAAATTCAAGGCTCTGATCTTGCATTGATTTCAGTATAACATTTTAGACCCCACTTATTATAACAAAGATATTCTACTAAGTTGAAATAGGTAATGAAGGCCATGATCCCAAATAATTCAGACAGTAGACAATCATGTAGAGTTTTAGAGCAGAGCTGAGACTCTGAGTACCGTGCTTTCAGAACATTAAATCCACCTAATCAGTCATAAGAAAGAAATAAGAGAGTCTAGAGACAAAGAGACTAAGCAGGAGGTAAATGAATCATATAAGTCAATGCTATTCACTGTCAGCTGCAATTCTGAGAGCTATCTTAGTGGAATGCAACCATATAGTCCCATTTTTGTAAAAAGAATAATCATCACATTACCCAGTTGAAGCTCACGATAATGTTCATTTCCTCCTTTTTTTGCCTTAATGATCCCTCCCTACAATCCAGTCAATCACCAAGGCATGTCCATTCTGTCTGCAATGTCTCTCCCAACTCTTCTTTATTTGCAAATTCCCTTTCCACCACATTTTCAGATTACTTATCCTGTAACTACAACAGAGGCTTTCAAACTGAATATAATACATGTAAAAACATTTCACATCAAAACCAAACACACACAGACATACAGCAAAAGTTTCACAGAAATGATAAGCCTTGCTTTATGCGATGTATACTGATATTTTTCTAGTTTAATGTAGTCTATTTTTTTTGTTTATTTTGTTTTTATTTTTTTGAGACGGAGTTTCGCTCTTGTTGCCCAAGCTGGAGTGCAATGGCGCGATCTCAGCTCACTGCAATCTCCGCCTCCCAGCTTCAAGCAATTCTCCTGCCTCAGCCTCCTGAGTAGCTGGGGTTGCAGGCACCCGCCACCACCCCAGCTAATTTTTTGTATTTTTAGTAGAAACGGGGTTTGGCAATGTTGGCCAGGCTGATCTCAAACTCCTGACCTCCGGTGATCTACCCGCCTGGGCGTCCCAAAGTGCTGGGATTACAGGCGCCAGCTACCGCGTCTGGCCTATTTTCTTAAACATAGTAATGATGTTTAAGAAATAGTTCCATGAAATTAGATGCAGTTAGGACATTTAGGTACAAACACTTAAGGAAGTTTGTCTAAGGTCACTCAGAAAGTAAGTGGTTATGATGGGATTCTAAGCCAGATTTGTCTGACCACAAAATCTGCTTTCTTAGCCACTGCATTGACCTTTCTCCAACTTCGGTCAGTCCTGTTAACTTTCATGATGTTTACCTTTTTTAAAAATTTGTATAAATTTAGGGGTACAAGTGCAATTGTGTTACATGCATTCATTGAGTAGTGGGGAAGTATTGGTTTTTAGTGTATCCATCACCCAAATAACATATATTGTACTCATTAAGTAATTTCTCATTACCCTCTGTCCTTCCATCCCCACTTTCCAGTCTCCAATGTATATCACTCCATACTCTGTCATTGTGTGCACATTATTTAGCTCCCACTTATAAGTGAAAATTTATATTTGACTTTCGTTTTCTGAGCTGTTTCACTTGAGATAATGGCCTCCAGTTCCATCCATGTTGCTGCAAAAGATATTTCATTGTTCTTATGGTTGAATAGTATTCCACTGGGTATATATATGCCACTTTTTCTTTATCCACTCATCCAGTGATGAACACTTGGTTTGATTCCATATCTTTGCTATTATGAACAGTGCTTTGATAAATGTATGAGTCAGTTATCTTTTTGATACAATGACTCTTTTTTCCTTTTGTGTATATGCCTGGTAGAGGGATTGCTGGATCAAATGGTAGTTCAATTTTCACTTCTTTGACAAATCTCCATGCTGTTTTCCATAGAGGCTGTACTAATGTGAATTTCCTAACAGTGTATAAGTATTTCCCTCTCTTTGCATCCTCACCAACATCTGTTATTTTTTGACTTTTCTAATTATAGCCATTCTTACTGGTATAAAATGATAGCGCATTGTGGTTTTAATTTGCATGTCTGTAATGTTTAGTGATGTTGACCATTTTGCATATGTTCATGGGCCATTTGTACGTTTTCTTTGAAAAAATGCCTACTCATGTCCTTTGACCACTGTTTAATGGGGTTGTTTCTGTTGGGTTCCTTATAAATAGTAAATGTTAGTCCCCAGTTAGATGGATATTTGCAAATATTTTATCTCATTTTGTAGAGTATCTGTTCACTCTATTGATTATTTCTTTGGCTATACAGAAGCTTATTAGTATAATTAAGTCCTATTTGTCTGTTTTTCTTTTTCTTGCATTTGATTTTGTGGTCTCCATTATAAATTATTCACCTAGGCCAATGTCCAGAAGTTTTTCCTGGGTTTTCTTCTAGGACTTTTATAGTTTCAGGTCTTATATTTAAGTCTTTAATCCATCTTGGTTAATTTTTGTATATGGTGAGAGATAGGGATCCAGCTTCATCCTTCTGCATATAGATATCCAATTTTCCCAGGAGCATTTATTGAAAGGATGTCCTTTACCCAGTATGTTTTTGTCAACTTTATCAAAGGTCAGTTGGTTGCATATATGTGGCTTTATTTCTGGGTTCTCTATTCTGTTCCATTGATCTATGTGTCTGTTTTTATACCAGTACTAGGCTGTTTGGGTTACTGTAACCTTGTAGTATAATTTGAGGTCAGGTAATGTGATGCCTCCAGCTTTATTCTTTTGCTTAGGTTACTTTGGTTTCAGCCTCCTTTTTGGTTCCATGTAAATTTTAGGATTTTTTTTTTCTAATCCTGTGGAAAATGATGTTGACATTTTTATAGGGATTGCATTGAATCTGTAGATTGTGTTGGACAGTGTGATCATTTTAACAATATTAATTCTTCTAATTCATGAGCATGGGATGTTTTTCCATCTTTTTTGTGTTATCTACAGTTTCTTTCATCTGTGTTTTGTAGTTTTCCTTGTAGAGATCCTTCCCCTCCTTAGTTAAATATATTCCCAGGTATATTTTTTATAGCTATTGAAAATAGTATTGCCTTCTTGATTTGGTTTTCAGCTTCGTCCTTATTGGTGTATAGAAATTCTACTAACATTTGTACATAGATATTCTATTCTGAAACTTTACTGAATTAACTTGGTAAATATAAAAGGTTTTTGGTATAGCGTTTAGGGTTTTTTAGATATAAGATCATGTCAGCAGTGGACAGCAATAATTTGACTTCCTCTTTTCCAATGTGGATGCCTATTATTTCTTTATCTTGCCTGCTGTCTCTGGCTAGAGCTTCTAGCTTGAATAGAAGTGGTGAGAGTGGGCATCTTCTTGTCCAGTTCCTCAGGTGAATGCCTTCAACATTTCCCCATTCAGTGTGATGTTGGCTGTGGGTTTGTTCTATATACCCTTTACTATTTTGAGGTCTGTTCCTTCTTTACCTAGTTCGTTGAGAGCTTTTATCACGAAGGGATGCTAAATTTTATCAAAGGCTTTTTTTGCATCCGTTAAGATGATTATATGTTTGTTTGTTTGGTTGAGCCGGAACTGGCTCTGTCACCCAGGCTGGAGTGAAATGGTGTGATTTCGGCTTGCTGCAACCTCCTCCTCCGGGGCTCAAACCATCCTCCCAACTCAGCCTCCCAAGTAGCTGGGACTACAGGCATGTGCCACCATGCCTGGCTAATTTTTGTATTTTTTTTGTGAAGACGGGGTTTCATCATGTTGCCCAGGCTGGTCTCAAATTCTCGGCTCAAGTGATCCTCCCACCTCAGCCTCCCAAAGTGCTGGGATTACAGGCATGAGCCACCACACCTGGACAATTATATGGTTTTATTTGCCTTTTATTCTGTTTATGTGATTAATTACATTTATTGATTTGAGTATGTTTTTTCTTTTCTTTCTTTTTTTTTTTTTTTAGAGACAAGGTCTCACTTTGTTGCCCAGGCTGGTCTTCAACTCCTGAGCTCAAGCGATCCTCCTGCTGTGGCCTCCCAAAGTGCTAGGATTACAGGTGTGATCCACCACAGCTGGCCTGATTTGAGTATGTTGAATCATCCTTGCTTCCCTGGAATACAATCCATTTGATCATGGTATATTATATTTTTGATGTGTGTTTGGACTCAGTTTGCTAGTATTTCATTGAGGAGCCAGGTCACATGGGTTTCAACTAAGGAAGACACTGAGAAGACACTGGTGCAAATCTAGAAGGATTATAACATCTATGACTGCATCAGTAACTTTGCTTGGGCTTGGGATGATGTCACCAAGGAGTGTATGTATGGTATCTAGAAGAAGACACTCAAGAGGCTCATCTATGACTCCAAAGGATTTTCCAAGAATGGGGAGGCTGTAAAAATCAACAAGGCTAGAGTTGAGATAGCAAGAAACTTTAACTTGGATGAGGATGAGGATGACACTGAGGAGCTCCTAGAGTGGTTCCTGAAAAACTGAGTAATGAGGAGTTATTAGAACTGGAACAGAAATGCATAGCTTCAGAAGAGGCAACAGAAAAGGAAACTGCAGGAGAATAAAAAGAAAAAGAATCCTCAAGAAAATCCACAGTGAAAGGTTTATCATAAGCTCTTGCAAACTTCAACGAACTCATTAAAGATTTTGAAAAGAGAGAAAGATGTACATGGTGCTCTATCTACTTACAAATTTATGATGAAAAAAAAAGAAACAAACCAAGCAAATCATCATAGACATATTTCTGAAGAGTGATACCTTCTCAAGAGCCTTGGGCAAGTACTTCAGGAGACATTCTAGAAGAAGCATTGTTGTCATCGACGATGACATCTCCGTGCATGTTTTTGCTCCTGAAGACCTTCCAATGGGACAAGATGTGGTGGTGAAAGACAGTGATATTGATGACCCTAATCCTGTGTAGACCTAGGCTAATGTGTGTGTTTGTGCCTTCGTTTTTAACAAAAAGAGGTTTTAAAGTTAAAAAAAATTAAAATAAGAAAAGCTTATAGAATAAGGGTATAAAGAAAGCAAATATTTTTGGACAGCTATACAGTGTTTTGGGTTTTAAGCTAAGTGTTGTTACAGGAGAGTCAAAAAGTTAAAAAAATTAAAAAGTTTATAAAGTAAAATTCTTACAGAGAGCTAAAGTTAATTTATTATTGAAGAGAAAAATATTTTTTCATAAATTGAGTGTAGCCTAAATGTATAGTATTTACAAAGTCTACCGTAGTGTGTAGAATGTCCTAAGCCTTCATGTTTACTCACCACTCACTCACTGACTCACCCAGAGCAACTTCCAGTTCTTCCAGTTCAATTTCCAGATTGCTAATACCATACATGGTAAGTGCCCTATACAGGTGTACCATTTTTTAACTTTTATACTATATTTTTACTATGTTTAGATATGTTTAAATGCACAAATACTTACCATTGCATTACAATTGCCTACCGTATTCAGTACGATAACATGCAGGTTTGTAGCGTAGAACAATAGGCTGTACCATAAAGCCTAGATGTGTAGTAGGCTATTCCATCTAGACTTGTGTACATACGCTTTATGAGGGTCACATAACATAATTGCCTACTGACACATTTCTCAGAATGCATCCCTGTTGTTAAGCAACATGTGACTGTATAGATGAACAATGAGGGAAAATTTGCCCCACCAGATATTAAAACATATCAAGAAGATGTAATATTTATTTTTGGTAATAACACTTAAAATCTACTCTTTTAGTAATTTTCAACTATACAATACATTGTTTTTAACTATAGTTACCATGTTGTACCATGATGGATCTCTTGAATTTATTCTTCCTGTGTAACTGAAATTTTGTATGCTTTGATCAATATCTCCCCAGTATCAACCCCTAGTCTCTAGTAACCACCATTCTACTCTCTACTTCTATCAGTTTGACTTTCTTAGGTTCCACATATAAGTGAGATCATATGGTATTTGTCTTGAGGAAGGTATAATATTTAAGTGAATTAGAAATGAATGCATAATCAAAGAAAAAACTCACCATAATTCCCACTGTATGTGGTCAGTAACTTTTATCTGTTTCACTGTTGAATTCCCATCTCCTAGATTAGATATTAACCTCACACTATAAGCACACATGAATTCCAAAGTTTTAAAGAAGTAAACGTAAAAAACAAAAGTATAAAAGATTAGGAGAAAATAAAGGATAACTTTCTAATAATCTAATAAACTTTGGCATAAGGACAGCCAGCCTAAGGAAGATGTAAAATATAGACACCATGATGAAAAGATTTATACATTTGACAACTTCAGAATTAACTTGTATATACCCATACATACAAATAAAATGCCACATACCACAGACTCATTGAAAATATTTGTGACATGTACTACAGCCAAATCTTAATACCAAAAACACAAAGAAAGACTACATTAAATAAGAAAAAGACAATCTCATAGAAATAAGTAAAGTATATGAACAGACAATTCATAAAAGAAATACAGATAGCCAAATAAGAAAATTTAAAAATTCCACCTTAGTAGAGACCAGAGAAAAGCAAATCAAAACTACAATGAAATACCACTTTTTTCTCATAAGACCGACAAAAATTACATAATTAGTGAAATGTAATATTGGTAGAGGAGGAAAAACAGTTACTGTCATATGTTATTGGCACATATCCAATTCGGTTAAGCATTTTTGGAAGTTGATTTTGTAGAAATCAAATAAGATTGTTCACTTTCTTTAATCCAACAACTCCACCTTTATATATCTATTTTAGAAAAAAAAAATGAAAAATGAATGAGTTAGCCAGGTGGAAAAAGTGAGAAGAGGGGCATTACAAGCAGCATGAACAGAAGCCCACAATGAGTGCACAGAAAGTTAGAAATGCTCTGTGATGGCTGGGCCAAGTGGCTCATGCCTGTAATCCCAGCACTTTGGGAGGCCGAGGCAGACAGATTGCCTGAGTTCAGGAGTTCACAACCAGCCTGGGCAACACAGTGAAACCCCGTCTCTACTAAAATACAAAAAAATTAGCCAGGCATGGCAGCTTGTGCCTGTAGTCCCAGCTACTTGGGAGGCTGAAGCAGGAGAGTTGCTTGAACCCGGGAAGCGGAGATTGCAATGAGCCGAGATTGCACCACTGCACTCCAGCCTGGGCAAGAGAGTAAGAGTCTGTGAAAGGAAAGGAGAGGAGAGGAGAGGAGAGGGGAGGGGAGGGGAGGGGGAGGGGAGGGGAGAAAGAAAGGGAGGGAGAGAGGGAGGAAGGAAGGAAAAGGAAAGAAAGAAATGCTCTGTGATACAGAATGTAAAACTCAAGGCAAGGGTATTGCATTAGAGGAAACTGGTATGAGGCATGAAGCAGATATGAGGGCCTTGTATTCCATTCACAAGTACAGTAGGCAATGAGGCATGTGTAATTATGAGGGTGAGAGAACTTTCACAAAGGAACCATGACAACAGGGACTTCACCAAGCTGGGTAGAAAAAGCATCAAACTAATGATGTTCAGCTGGGCAACCCCTCACAATGTTTCCACTTCAATGATGACACCGTTCTCCTCCTTCATTCAGTACTGAGATTGCTAATTCAAATTACTGGCAGTATACTGGATTTAAACAAGGAAGGGCAGAGTGTAGTCAGAAAAACATAATGAGGCAAAACAGAATTCACAGAAGCCCATTTTTCACAAGGTCTAGCAATCTGGTGATATGACACTAGTGTTTAAATACCAAGGCTTCTTCTGTTTACATGGGACATTCTTTCAAAAATAACAACAGTCCTTGTGGAGATGGCAGGGATTCCTGTGGTCCTAGACCTTGCTGACACTTCATCATCCTCAGGTTCAAGACCCCATCCTAATGGGATAAGCCAACATTTCCCAGGAGAGATGTGAGAAAGCACAAGTAACAAAAGCCATTGAGATCTCAGCTTTGTGGGAGGCACATGAACTCGTGTTTAGGAGATCAGAGTAGGAGTATCTCAAGGAAAATTGAATAAGCACTTATTGAGAGCCTGTTACATAACTTTTCATTTGAAGAAAGTGTTCTGCTAGAAAAATAAACAAAACAAGGTTATTACATAAACCACTGTGGTATAACATTCTGAGAGTTGGAACAGCTATTTTTTTTTTCCAGGTTCTGACATGATGAGCTAACCAGGAAAGGCAGTAGAGCTGTGGGTAAATGCACGGACTTGGGCCAGACAGATCTGGTTTCAGTTTCCAGTCATCCTAGCCGCATGATCTTGCCCAAGTCACTGTTAGCCTTTATTTCATCACCTGTGTAATGCAGGGGGTGGGAGGACAGATAATACTTACTCACTAGGGTGACTGTGAGGATTAAAAGATATATGTAGTGTCTGGCACACATTAGACACTCAATAAATGTTAACTGTTAATAAAAATATTTATGACACAATTAATACAAATTATTTTAAAGAAACTAGCACATAAGTATATGTAAATGTTAGAGGAAACAACATTCATAATCCCACAGCCTTTAAATATTTATTGTGTATCCAGCTACACTATTTTATGTATATATGTATAAACTTATAAATAGATGTGAATATACGATATATACACTTATGTAATCTTTTTCTTTAATAATTTACATACTGAACACTACTTCATATTAAGAAATGTGTGGACTGACTCCTTTATCAGACTCAGCCCGCCTGCACCCAGGTGAAATAAACAGCCTTGTTGCTCACACAAAGCCTGTTTGGTGGTCTCTTCACATGGATGCATGTGACATTTGGTGCCGAAGACCCAGGACAGGAGGACTTCTTCGGGAGACCTGTACCCTGTCGTCACTCTCACGCCGTGAGGAGATCCACCTGTAACCTCGGGTCCTCAGACCAATGAGCCCAAGGAACAGCTCACCAATTTTAAATCGGGTAAGTGGTCTTTTCACTCTCTTCTCCAACCTCTCTTGCTACCCTTCAATCTCCCCGTCCTTTCAATTCCAGTTCTTTTCCTCTCTAGTAGAGACAAAGGAGACACATTTTATCCGTGGACCCAAAACTCCAGCACCAGTCACGGACTTGGGAAGACAGTGTTCCCTTGGTGTTTAATCACTGCAGGGATGCCTGCCTGATTATTCACCCACATTCCATTGGTGTCTGATCACCATGGGGACACCTGCCTTGGTTATTCACCCACATTCCCTTGGTGGCAAGTCAATTGCGGGGACGTCTGCTTTGGCTGCTCACCCACATTGCAGCCCAGGGCTGCTCACCACCCCCTTCTCCATGTCTCTACCTTTCTCTTTAAACTTACCTCCTTCACTATGGGCAACCTTCCACCCTCCATTCCTCCTTCTTTTCCCTTAGCCTATGTTCTCAAAAACTTAATACCTCTTCCACTCACACCTGACCTAAAACCTAAGCATCTTATTTTCTTCTGCAACACTGCTTGGCCCCAATACAAACTCGACAATGCTTCCAAGTAGCCAGAAAATGGCACGTTCAGTTTTCCATCCTACAAGATCTAGATAATTCTTGTCATAAAATGGGCAAATGGTCTGAGGTGCCTGACGTCCAGACATTCTTTTACACATTGGTCCCTCCCTAGTCTCTGCTCCCAGTGAGACTTGTCCCAAATCTTTCTTCTTTCTCTCCTCTCTATTCCTTCAGTCTCCACCCCAAGCTCTGAGTCCTGTGAATCCTCCTTTTCTACAGACCCATCTGACCTCTCCCCTTCTCCCCAGGCTGCTCCTCGCCAGGCCGAGCCAGGTCCCAACTCTTAAGCCTCTGCTCCCCGACCCTATAACCCTTCTATCACCTCTCCTCCTCCCACCCAGTCTGGCTTACAGTTTCGTTCCACGACTAGCCCTCCCCAACCTGCCCAACAATTTCCCCTTAAAGAGGTGGCTGAAGCTGAAGGCATAGTCAAGGTTAATGCCCCTTTTTCTTTAGCCAACCTCTCCCAAATCAGTTAGCATTTAGGCTCTTTTTCATCAAATATACAAACCCAGCCCAGTTCATGGCCCATTTGGCAACAACTCTTAGACGCTTTACTGCCCTAGATCCAGAGGGGCCAGAAGGCCACCTTATTCTCAATATGCATTTTATTACCCAACCCACTCCCGACATTAGAAAAAGCTCCAAAAATTAGATTCTGGCACTCAACCCCACAACAGGACTTAATTGACCTCACCTTCAAGGTGTACAATAATTGGGAAGAGTTGCAATTACTTGCCTCCGCTGTGAGAGAAACCCCAGCCATATCTTCAGCACACAAGAATTTCAAAACGCCTAAACCGCAGGGGCTAGGTGTTCCTCCAGGACCGCCTCCCCCAGGATCTTGCTTCAAGTGTCAGAAATCTGGCCAATGGGCCAAGGAATGCCCACAGCCTGGGATTCCTCCTAAGCCATGTCCCATCTGTACGGAACCCCACTGGAAACTGGACTGTCCAACTCAGCTGGCAGCCACTCCCAGAGACCCTGGAACTCTGGCCCAAGGCTCTCTGACTTCTTCTCAGATCTTCTTGGCTTAGCAGCTGAAGACTGACACTGCCTGATTGCCTCAGAAGCCTACAGGACCATCACAGATGCTTTGGGTAACCCTTACAGTGGAGGGTAAGTCCATCCCCTTCTTAATCAATATAGAGGCTATCCACTCCACATTACCTTCTTTTCAAGGGCGTGTTTCCCTTGCCTCCATAACTGTTGTGGGTATTGATGGCTGGGCTTCTAAACCTCTTAAAACTCCCCAACTCTGATGCCAACTTGGACAACATTCCTTTATGCACTCCTTTTTAGTTATCCCCACCTGCCATTCTCCCTTATTAGATCGAGACATTTTAACTAAATTATCTGCTTCCCTGACTATTCCTAGGCTACAACCATACCTCATTGCTGCCCTTTTCCCTAGCTCAAAGCCTCCTTCATATCCTCCCCTTGTATCTCCCCACCTTAATCCACAAGTATAAGACACCTCTACTCCCTCCTTGGTGACCAATCATGCACCCCTTACCATCCCATTAAAACCTAATCACCCTTATCCCACCACACTTTAAAAGGATTAAAGCCCATTATCACTTGCCTGTTACAGCATGGCCTTTTAAAGTCTATAAATTCTCCTTACAATTCCCCATTTTACCTGTCCAAAAACCAGACGAGTCTTACAAGTTAGTTCAGGATCAGCACCTTATCAACCAAATTGTTTTGCCTATTCACCCTGTGGTGCCAAACCCATATACTCTCCTATCCTCAATACCTCACTCCACAGTCCATTATTCTGTTCCAGATAAACCTAGCTGACCCCATAAATCCTAAATCCTTTCCCCACTCCCCTTTCCATTCCTTAAAAAACAGTGCTAAAGGCTGCTCCCACACTAGCTCTCCCTAACTCATCCCAACTCTTTTCATTACACACAGCCAAAATACAGGGCTGTGTGGTCAGAATTCTTACACAAGAGCCAGGACTGTGCACTGTAGCCTTTCTGTCCAAACAACTTGACCTTACTGCTTTAGCCTAGCCCTCATGTCTGTGTGCAGCGGCTGCCACTGCTTTAATACTTTTAGAGGCCCTCAAAATCACAAACTATGCTCCACTTACTCTCTACAGTTCCCATGACTTTCAAAATCTATTTTCCTCCTCACCCTTGACGCATATACTTTCTGCCCCCCAGCTCCTTCAGCTATACCCACTCTTTGTTGAGTCTCCCACAAGTACCACTGTTCCTGGCCCAGACTTCAATCCAGCCTCCCACATTATTCCGGATACTACACCTTACCCCCATGACTATCTCTCTGATCCATCTGACTTTCACTCCATTTCCCCATATTTCCTTCTTTCCTGTTTCTCACCCTGATCACACTTGATTTATCGATGGCAGTTCTACCAGCCCTAATCGCCACTCACCAGCAAAGGCAGGCCATGCTATAGTATCTTCCACATCTATCATTGAGGCTACTGCTCTGCCCTCCTCCACTACCTCTCAGCAAGCTGAACTCTCTGCCTTAACTCAGGCCCTCTCACTCTTGCAAAGGGACTATGCATCAATATTTATACTGACTCTAAACATGCCTTCCATATCCTGCACCACCATGCTGCTATATGGACACAAAGAAATTTCCTCACTACACAAGAGTCCTCCATCATTAATGCCTCCTTAATAAAAACTCTTCTTAAAGCCACTTTACTTCCAAAGGAAGCTGGAGTCATTCACTGCAAGGGCCATCAAAAGGCATCAGATCCCATCGCTTAGGGCAACGCTTATGCTGATAAGGTAGCTAAAGCAGCAGCTAGCATTCCAACTTCTGTCCCTCACGGCCAGTTTTTCTCCTTCTCATTGGTCACTCCTATTTACTCTCCAAATGAAGTTTCCACCTATCAATCCCTCTCCACTCAAGGCAGATGGTTCTTAGACCAAAAAAAAAAAAAAAAAAAAAAAACACTCTCCCTCCAGCCTCACAGGCCCATTCTATTCTGTCATCATTTCATGACCTCTTCCATGTAGGTTACAAGCTGTTAGCCCACCTATAAAACCTCTTATTTCCTTTCCATCATGAAAATCTATCTCCAATCTGCCACTCTTGACTCCCTCTTGGAGTGGATAGATGATCTTTGCTGACAGGACACTCCAATACTTTCACCCTGATGAAGTCCTATTCTTTACTTTTATACTTTCTTACTCTCGTTCCTGTTCTTATGCCACACTCTACCTCTCCCCAGCTCTCTCCACCACACTATCCATCTCATTCACTCTCTCCTAGCTGTTTCTAATCCTTCTTTAACAAACAATTGTTGGCTTTGCATTTCTCTTTCCTCCAAAATCACCGAGGCTTCGATTTACTCACTGCTGAAAAAGGAGGACTCTGTACATTTTTAAACAAAGAGAGTTGTTTTTACCTAAATCAATCTGGCTTGGTGTGTGTGTGTGTGTGTGTGTATGTATATATATATATATATATACACACAACAACAACAACAAAAACTGAAGGATAGAGCCCCAAAACTCACCAACCAAGCAAATAATTATGTTGAACCCCCTTGGACACTGTCTAATTGGATGTCCTGGGTACTCCCAATTCTTAAATCCTTTAATACTATTTTTCTCCTTCTTTTATTTGGACCTTGTGTTTTCCATTTAGTTTCTCAATTCATACAAAACTGCATCCAGGTCACCACCAATAATTCTATATGACAAATTCTCCTTCTAACAGCCCCACAATATCACCTCTTACCCCCAAATCTTTCTTCAGTTTAATCTCCCCCACCGTAGGTTCCCACACTGCCCCTAATTCCGTTTGAAGCAGCCCTGAGAAACATCGCCCATTATCTCTCCATACCACCCCCCAAAAACTTCACCATCCCAACACTTCACCACTATTTTGTTTTGTTTTTCTTTTTAATATAAGAAAACAGGAATGTCAGGTCTCTGAGCCCAAGCTAAGCCATCATATCCCCTGTGACGTGCACGTGTCCATCCAGATGGCCTGAAACAACTGAAGATCCACAAAAGAAGTGTAAATAGCCTTAACTGATGACATTCCACCATTGTGATTTGTTCCTGCCCCACCCTAACTAATTTGATATAGTCTCCCCCACCCTTAAGAAGGTACTTGATAATATTCTCCCCTGCCCTTAAGAATGTACTTTGTATGCCTATCCCAAACCTATAAGAACTAATGATAATCCCACCACCCTTTGCTGACTCCTTTTTCGGACTGAGCCCGCCTATACCCAGGTGAAATAAACAGCCTTGTTGTGCACACACACACACACACACAAACAAATGTGTGTACATTACTGTTCCTACAGATGTGAAGGATAATTTAATAAATTCTACAGTTGAACTTCTATATTGTTTCCAACACTTTACCATAATAATCAGCACCTGAAATAAACATATTTGTATACATTTTAATTAGTATTTTATCAATAAAATAAAATTATTTACAATGAGAAACACTAAGAAATATTTCTTACTAGTTCTTTTGCTCATTCTAGGTAAATTTTGCAGGCCTTTAATTCTAGTCTCTTTTCACACGTCCATTAAAAATAATCTGCTCTCTCATTGTCTTATTTTGTGCCTCCCTGCTACATAGGCTCCCAGAAAAGCTTATTTCTCTCCTATTCCTAACCTACTAACCTACTCCTTTTTCAGTCTATTTCTCACTCCTTACTCCTTGTTACCCTTGCTTGGTCAGTTTCTGGTTATTGCATCTATCAGAGGCCCCCTTGAGGAAGTGAAAAAGAAGTTCAAATCAGACGTCAAAGGCAAATTCTTTCCAAATATTGCCATCTGGGAAAAAGCTGTTCTATATAAGATCTAAGATTAACACAATAAACACTTCTTTATGTCATAGATGATGAGCATGAGGATGATAATAAAAGAAACAAGCATTTATTGCACATTTGCTATGTGCCAAATGCTGGTGTGAAACACTTTTACATGCCTTATCCTGTTTAATCCATACAACAACCCTGTGAGGTAGATACCAATTCAACAGACTAGGAAACTGAGGTATCTAAAGGGTTAAGGAACTTGCCTAAATTCAATTAAGGCAGAGCCAGGATTAGAAAATAAATATTTATTTGATGCAAAGCCTATTATCTTAACCATTACTTCACACAGTCTTCCTGGATTTGTCCACATATCATGGTGAATAGCTTTTCAGGAAAACTGTCTTTGTAGAGAGAGCTTTAGTGCAGTGGTTTTCTAATTTTTCCCCCTTTTTGTCATCAGAACTATTTTTATTTAATGAAAATCTTATTCTTAACTGCTGAATCCATGACCATTATTTATTTTATGTTCATTAGCTCAAATAGCACCATTTGGGCACTAAGTGTAGAGAGGGCACATAAATGAGTCACACATACCTCTTTCTCAAGGAGATGCACTCCAGTGAGAAATACCAAAGTGAAAAGGAAAATCATTCTAATAATGTAGGGTAGGGGTTATGTTAAATAGAAGTATAGGATGCTAAAGGAATAAGGGTGGAACAGGGCAAAGCCTGATTCACTGTGGCAGTGTCATTCAAACTGAGTCTTAAACAGCAGTAGGTGTGAGTCAAGCAGAAAATTGGAGGGCATGTCTTTTCACTATCTCACTTCACTCTAATCATATTGTTGTTTCTTAAAGCAACATGATGTCTCACACCTCCAGGACTCTTCTTACCAGTATGCTGGTCTCTTTGCTTGGAATACCCTTATTTTCTCGTTTTTCTAGGTGTCACTGACCTAGTCCTCAGTATGTAACTCAGAAGCCCCCCTCTCTTGGAGGCCTTCCTCAATGCCTCCAGGCTGCAGTAAACGTCCCTCCTCTGAGCTTTCTGTTTCCTTCTAGCACAATGGTGTTCACTCTCTGGTGTAATGTCTGCCTTTCTTGTAAAACCACAGAAATTTCAATGGCAGAAATTTCGAAGTCCATATCCTATCCAATCTATGTATTCCCAGTATCTGGCATGGCATGTAGAAGGTGTTGAATAAATGTTTGTAGGGTTTGTTCATTCATTAAACAAGTATTTACTGAGTCCTTTACTGTACGTCACATTTTGTTCTAGATGCTGTGGATACAGTGGTGAACAAGGTCCCTGCACTCATGTGGACCTACAATTCTAGTGAGAGCCAACAGAAAATTATCAAATAAATAAAATAATAATTTCAAGTAGGTCGGGCGCAGTGGCTCATGTCTGTAATCCCAGCACTTTGGGAGGCCGAGGCGGGCGGATCACGAGGTCAGGAGACCGAGACCATCCTGGCTAACATGGTGAAACCCCGTCTCTACTAAAAATACAAAAAAATTAGCCAGGCATGGTGGCGGGTGCCTGTAGTCCCAGCTACTTGGGAGGCTGAGGCAGGAGAATGGCGTGAACCTGGGAGGCGGAGCTTGCAGTGAGCCGAGATTGCACCACTGCACTCCAGCCTGGGCAACAGAGCGAGACTCCGTCTCAAAATAATAATAATAAAAAATAATAATTTCAAGTAATGATAAGTTTTATAAAGAAATTAAAACAAGATACTATGGTAGAGCGTAACGGGGGTGAGATAGAAGTAGTTATGATGAGGTGTTCGTGG
This sequence comes from Theropithecus gelada, assembly GCF_003255815.1. NCBI lineage: Eukaryota > Metazoa > Chordata > Mammalia > Primates > Cercopithecidae > Theropithecus > Theropithecus gelada. Next base: position 3,498,736 of record NC_037689.1, read on the forward strand.
AGAAGATATCTGATATGGTAACGTGAACAGGGACTTGAATAATGAGAATAAACAAGTCATGGGAAGAACATTACAAGTAGGAACAGCTAGAACAAAGATCCTAAAGTAAGAATAAGCTTGATATGTTAAAATTAGCAAGGCCAGTTATGGCAGAAGCAGAATGAATAGAGAAGAAAATGGTAAGAGATGATGTTGAAGAAGTAGAAGCCAGATCACATAAGATCTTATAGGCCATGGTCAGGAGACTGGTTGGTGTAAGGGAAAAACATCTGTGGATTTGAGAAGTAGTATCAAGACATGGTTAAGTACACAGGCTCCATATAAATTTCTTAGATTCAAATTCCATCTCTGCCATTTTATTGGCTATCAAATATAAAAGGTTTAGTCTCTGTGATGGTTAATATTGGGTGTCAATTTGATTGGATTGAGGGATGCCTAGATGGTTGGTAAGGTATTGTTTCTGGGTTTGTCTGTGAGGGTGTTGCCAGAGGAGATCAACATTTAAGTCGCTGGACTGGGAGAGGAAGACCTTCAATGTAAGTGGGCACCATGCAATCAGCTGCCAGCATGGCTAGAACAAAGCAGGTGGAAGAAGGTGGGATAAGCTTGCTCGCTGAGTTTTCTGGCTTCACGTGCTGGACACTTGCTTCTGTTCCTCCTGTCTTTGGACATTATACTCCAGGTTCTTCAGCCTTTGTACTCTGGGAGTTGCACCAGTGGCTTGCAGAGGTCTCCCAGACCTTCGGCTGCAGACTGAAGGCTACGCTGTTGGCTTCCCTGGCTTTGAGGCTTTTTTACTCAGACTGAGCCACTACTGGCTTCTTTCTTCCCCCGCTTGCAGGTGGCCTATTGTGGGACTTTACCTTGTAATCATGTGAACCAATTCTCCCTAATAACCTCCCTTTCGTATACACATATATCTATACACATATATCCTATTTGGCTCTGTCGCTCTGGAACCCTGAATATAGCCTCTTCGTATCTCATATAGAAATAGAGGATAATAGTAGCATCAACATCAAAGGTTTCCTGGGGCAGAATAGATGACATAGTCCAGATAAAGTGCTTAACCAGATGCCTGGCAGAGTGAATGTTCAATAAGTATTAACTATTATTTTAAGCAGGGAAGTGAATGCAGCCACCAGACCATTGAATGCATTGAGAACCAGACTAAGGTTTTGGATGCCTCTCCCACATCCATTTCCTCCTGGCAAAGAGAACACAGAATGCACACATGCAGAGTATATCAACACAGAGAAGAATGACTCAGAATAAATGGTCATCTCTCAGAGAGCATGACTGTGACCTCAGCCGATTAGTAGAAGCTGCTCTTCCTCAATAAGAACACGTGTCAACTTAACAATGAAGTAAGTTTTGCCTCCTGATACGCTCACTGAAAGCAAAGCAAAGGCCCATCCTAGTGCAGCAGACACCTGGGGGAATGATGAAGTGATCATTGGTTACTTCCAACAGATTTCTCCTCTACACAGTGGCCCTCCTGCTGGCCTTTCATTCTGGTTCAGCATGCCAATGTATATACACTGACACCAGTGCCTGATGTGTCATAAGTATTAAATAATCATTTACTAAATTGATAACTCATATTTCCTCTATGTGTTGGTGGATTGCTAACATCCTGTGTAGAACAGCATGGTTGGGAGGGAAACCACTAGGGAAGACAACCGCTACGGTAATATACAAGTAACTATTTAGTAAGTATTATGCCCACTAAATCTCCAACTTTTCCCCAGATGGTTCTCTCACCCTGTGAGCAATAGCTATTTAAACGGTTTCTACCCACCTTAAACCTCAATCTCACCTTTAGGTAGAAACTCAATTCCTTGCAATAAAACTTTCAAATGTATCTGCAGATTAAGGATTCCAATCTCAGGATTACACATTTATGTTGGCTTACTGCATACTGTTTTCTTGCACCTTTGCACCCTGAATATACTAAAATGCCAAAAAAAAAAATCCTGATTAAGGTCTGACTGGAGCCAGACCCTCTTAGTTCAAATCCTGGTTCTACCACTTACTTGTTGTAGCAAATTAAAGGTGATTTACTTGTTTTCTGCCTTAATCTTCCCATCTGTGAAATGGAATTTAACACAACTCAGCTCACATATATATGCAAAAGAAGACATAATGGCATGCAAATTATTTAGCATAGGACCTGGCACGGAGAAAACAGCCAAACACATAGTTGTTAATAAAGAGAAAAAAAACAGAGCAATTAGAAGTTCACTTGTGTGAAGAGGTCAACAACTAAGACACAAGAGAGGGACAGGAAAATAGTTCTTGAAAATCTGCTTCAGAATACTACAGGTCTCAGTCTCATTCTCCTTTTTCATAGAGCTGAATCAGGTGTGGGACCACATGTACCACAGCACAATACCAGAGATGCAGCATAGTATAAACTCACTTCACACTGAGCCAGACACAAAAAGTCACTTATTGTAGGGTTTCATTTCGCATTGGTTGGCCTTAGGCGTTAGATAGAGAAGCTAACCATTAAACTGGATCGTGAGGAGGTGAGAAGTGCAAAAGAGACCAGAGTTAATATGCTAAGATTCATATAAGAAACTAAGATGTCTATTGTTGATATGAAACTAGCCACAAGGTGCAGGGAAGTGTGTACGGTGTGACATTATTTGTGCAAAAATAAAAACTAAAGTTGAAAAAGGACACTTATGCATAACTAAATGTAAATGTATGAAGTGTCTCTGGAAGGGTACATAAGAAACTATTAATAGGAGTTGCCTCCTTGAAGAAGAAATGGGTTGCTAGGAACAGATGTGTGAGGGCAATTTAGTTTTATTATATTTTCATTCTCATGGCATGGGCATATAAGACATTTTTGGCAAAGAAGTTTTAATTTAAAATTAAATTAAACTAAAAAATCCCATTTCTTTTGGGAGGATCCAGGGAAATATAAGGATGCCAGTTACTGTACAAAGCCCATGATTGAGGATAGGTAGTAGGTGATGTGTTAGAAAAATAAGAAATAAAAGACAGTCAGTCCTCTGCTTGAGGGAAAGATTCTGTCTTAAGATCTTGGAAAGGTAATGGCCTAGATGATGACCTTTTTTGATGCTTCTCTTCAGAACAAAAGGCAGTACTATGAGAAAACCCTAGTCCAGGGGCTCAAGAATTATGTTCACGAGTACTTGGAGCACCTGGAGACCGAAACTGCAGCGGACTAATGAGGCCAGGATCTTGACATTGAGTGACTGCCTCCATGAATGGGGTTGGGATGAGAAGTGACAAAAAGGCATTTCTGTAAAATATAGTCTTTACAAATTTTTGCTCACATACCCACCCTAAAACCAGAGCTCTCTACTTTAGCTATTAGATTTACCTGGGGAGCTATAGAAACTTCTGGTGCTCAGGCTGTAAAACATATCAATTCCATCAGAAACTCTGGAAGTGGGACCCAGTCATTCATAAGTTCCGAAGCTCCCCAGGAAACTCCAATGTGAACGCAAGAATGAGAACCATTACAAAAAAAAATTGCAAACTATACAGGCCCTCATATATTTTTAGGTCGACATCTAAAAATGTTTAAAATAATTTTAAATACTTGCAAAAGACATAATTTTGGGTGTGGTATAAATGTTGACATTTAAAGTTGTTACTTCACACTTTTGACTTTCACTAAGGGAACTAAATACCACAGAATATTTTCTTCCCATAAGTTATTGCAGTGCAACTGGTATTTGTTTATATGAGTAAGTTCTTTAGTGGTCACTTGTGAGATTTTGGTGCACCCATCACCCGAGCAGTATACACTGCACCATATTTGTAGTCTTATCCCTCACCCCGCTATCACTCTTCCCTCCAAGTCCCCAAAGTCCATTGTATCATTCTTATGCCTTTGTGTCCTCATAGCTTAGCTCCCACATTTCAATGAGAACATACGATGTTTAGTTTTCCATTCCTGAGTTACTTCACTTAGAATAATAGTCTTCAATCTCATCCAGGTCACTGCAAATGCTGTTAATTCATTCCTTTTTATGGCTGAGTAGTATTCCATCATATATATATATATATATAATATATATATATAATATATATATATATATTATATATATATATATTATATATATATCACAGTTTCTTTATCCACTTGTTGATTGATGGGCATTTGGGTTGGTTCCACGATCTTGCAATTGTGAATTGTGCTTCTGTAAACATGTGTGTGCAAGTATCTTTTTCAAATAATGACTTCTTTTCCTCTGGGTAGATACCCAGTAGAGGGATTATTGGATCAAATGGTAGTTCTACTTTTAGTTCTTTAGGGAATCTCCACACTATCTTCCATAGTGGCTATACTAGTTTATGTTCCCACCAGCAGTGCAGAAGTGTTCCTGATCACCGCATCCACACCAACATCTAGTGTTTTTTGATTTTTTTATTATGGCCATTCTTGCAGGAGCAAGGTGGTATCACACTGTGGTTTTGATTTGCATTTCCCTGATCATTAGTGATGTTGAGCATTTTTCCATATGTTTATTGGCCATTTGCATATCTTCTTTTGAGAATTGTCTACTTATGTTCTTAGCCTACTTTTTGATGGGATTGTTTGCTTTTTTCCTTACCGATTCGAGTTCATTGTAGATTCTGGATATGAGTCCTTTGTCAGATGTATAGATTGTGAAGATTTTCTCCCACTCTGTGAGTTGTCTGTTTACTTTGCTGACTGTTCCTTTTGCCATGCAAATGCTCTTTAGTTTAATTAGATCCCAGCTATTTATTTTTGTTTTTATTGCATTTGCATTTGGGTTCTTGGTCATTAAATCCTTGCCTAGGCCAATGTCTTGAAGGGTTTTTCCAATGTTATCTTCTAGAATTTTTATAGTTTCCGGTCTTAGGTTTGAGTACTTAATCCATCTTGAGTTGGCTTTTGTATAAGGTGAGAGATGAGCATCCAGTTTCATCCTCCTACGTGTTGCTAGAAAATTATCCCAGCACCGTTTGTTGAAAAGGGTGTCCTTTCCCCAGTTTATGTTTTTGTTTGCTTTGTCGAACATCAGTTGGCTGTAAGTATTTCAGTTTATTTCTGGATTCTCTATTCTGTTCCATTGGTCTATGTGCCTATTTTTATACCAGTACCACGCTGTTTTGGTGACTATGGCCTTATAGTGTAGTTTGAAATCAGGTAGTATGATGCCTCCAGATTTGTTCTTTTTGCTTAGTCTTGCTATGGCTATGTGGGCTCTTTTTTGCTTCCATATGAATTTTAGAATTTTTTTTTTCTAATTTTGTGAGGAATGATGGTTGTATTTTGATGGAGATTGCATTGAATTTGTAGATTACTTTTGGCAGTATGGTAATTTTCACAATATTGATTCTACCTATCCATGAGTATGGGATGTGTTTCCATTTGTTTGTGCCATCTATGATTTCTTTCAGAAGAAACATTTTAAATAACACTATGGCTTATGGAGGTGTCATTGAATAGGCAGGTTCATGACCTTCTTATGTGTTGGTGGGGATATCATTTGCCTGGAAAGCAATTTAATACTAAATTTAAAGAGCTTTAAAAATGTTTCTATCCTTTGATCCAGCCATTTCACTTCAAGAAATCTGCACTAAGAAGGTACAGTTAGATAGGCAAAGATTTTTGTTCAAGGAATGTTCATTTCTGTGTATTAAATTTCTGTGGTGGAACTGGAGGCCATCACCCTTAGCAAACTAATGCAGGAACAGAAAACCAAATACCACATGTTCTCACTTATAAGTGGGAGCTAAATGATGACAACACATGGACACAAAGAGGGGAACAACAGTGGGGCCTACTTGAGGGTGGAGGGTTGGGGGAGGGAGAGGATCAGAAAAGGTAACTATTGAGTACTAGGCTTAGTACCTGGGTGATGAAATAATCTGTACAACCAACCCCTGTGACACAAGTTTACCCATATAACAAACCCACATATGTACCCCTGAACCTAAAATAAAAGTAAAAAAAAATTAAGCTGCTTTTATATCCAAATTGTCCATTTACCATGCCCCTCCTTAAGTGAGAGCGACCCCACAGCACTAAAAACTTCTCTTGAGAAGCTGAACTGAGTAATACTAAAAGCCAATTAGATAAGCTGATACTTCAATAAAAGTTTCACTGCAGGCTACCAGAAAAATGCCTTATTTCTTTTAGCAGTAGACAATCCCTGCTAAAGAGGCCCCAGGCTATAGATGTGAGGGCAAGAGCCAGGAATGTGAGAGCCCTGTGCTACCAGCATACTCGGAGGGATGGAGCTCCAAAGCACTGTGGGATGATAATAAATAGCTTGCATATTTTACTCTAGGCACTGGAGGTACTTTTCTTGTGTTAACTCTTTTAATCCTCAAATTACCCTAGGAAGTAGGTAGTTATTGTCCCCATTTTAAGATGAGGCTAAAACCAAGAGATGTGAAGTGACTTGCCAACATCACACATCTATTCAGCCTTAGGCAATCCATCCCCAGAGTCATTGTTCTTAACCATTTTCCTTCCTACACTTTTATGCCAAATAGCATAAGAGAAATAACGCAGGTTTTGGATTTGGAAGGATATGGTTTGGAATTTTACTTCATGGCTCTGTGACCTGGCGCAAGTTACTCTGCCTCTCTGAGCTTCTATTTTCTCATCTTTAAAATGGGAGATATTTAAGATCCCTATATCATAGGATTGTTGTGAAGATAAAAGGAAATCACATATTTGCTTATGAAATAAATGTTAGTTCTCCTTCCCGTCACTGCTCCTACTTAAATTTCCCAGCACAGCCCCATTGAAGCAACCTATCAAGGTTTCCAGATGGGAGCCTTGTATTGTTTGCCCAGGGGAGTCAGGCTAAGGCCAGATCACCATTCCCCACATATAAGGCATAATCCATAGAATTTGTATCTGGAATGAGAAATGTTACGTGGCAATCACACTGACTCTTGACTGATCACCACTCTCTCAGCCCACACTCCAGTTGCTTTTCTAGATCTTTCTATTTGGCAGTGAGAAGCTTGTCAGGCCTCTGAGCCAAAGCTAAGCCATCATATCCCCTGTGACCTGCACGTACACATCCAGATGGCTGGTTCCTGCCTTAACTGATGACATTCCACCACGAAAGAAGTGAAAATGGCCTCTTCCTGCCTTAACTGATGACATTACCTTGTGAAATTCCTTTTCCTGACTCATCCTGGCTCAAAAGCTCCCCCACTGAGCACCTTGTGACCCCCCAACCCTGCCCACCAGAGAACAACCCCCTTTGACTGTAATTTTCCTTTACCTACCCAAATTCTATAAAACGGCCCCACCCCTATCTCCCTTCACTGACTCTCTTTTTGGACTCAGCCTGCCTGCACCCAGGTGAAATAAACCATGTTGCTCACACAAAGCCTGTTTGGTAGTCTCTTCACATGGATGCCCATGACAAAGCTGGTCCCTGGTTCCAAGACAGTGGGAATGGAATAGAGGAAATCACTTCCTTGGTCAATTAGATGACAGCCTTTTAAAACACGTTGCCTCAGGATATTACTAAACATACTACAGTAATTCTATAATTACTATGCAGGTATTATAAACATGTGTATGAGTGTGTTTGTGTGCATTTGCTAAAGGGATTATAGACCTCTCTTACATGCAGATACACACGAAATATTGATCCTTATATACCTTGCCAGACACACTGAAAAGTATCTAAAAGGGAGTGGAACATGGTCATTAGGGATCCAGAAAAAAATATATAGAAAAGTGTTTTACTGAACTGCAGAGAGATCTAAAGATTTAGGCAGAATCCCATAGCATATAAGTAGCAATGTTGGAACTTGAAACCATGATGCCTTGGCCCTCCAAGTGGCACACTGAGCTTGGGAACTGACACAGAAATGCATTTTCTTAGGTTCTCAGGTGATATTTACCTGTCCCTTGAATGGCCACAAGGTTTGTCCATTCTTGCTGAAAGGACTTAAAGGACAATCCTCAGCGGAAGCTGTGAAAGTATAGTATCTTGCACCCCCCAAATCACTAAGGAAAATTCAAGCTGGAAAACTTCTTAGGGCAAACTTGCCTCCCATTCTATCCAAAGTCACTCCTCTGCTCACTGAGATAAATGCATATCTGGTTGCCTCCTTTGGTAAAGCTAATCAGAAACTCAAAAGAATGCAACCATTTGTGTCTCAATTGTGATCTGGAAGCACCCTCCCAGCTTCCAGTCTTTCTACCATTGCTTCAAGATGTCCCACCTTTCCAGACCAAATTAATATACTTCTTACATATATTGATTGATGCCTCATGTCTCCCTAAAGTGTAGAAAACCAAGCTGTGTCCCAACCACCTTGGGCACATGCCTCAGGATTCCCTGAGGCTGTGTCACGGGTGTATCCTCAACCTTGGCAAAATAAACTTTCTAAGTTAACTGAGACCTGTCTCAGATTTTCTGGGTTCACAAAGCACAAAGCACTTGGTCAGAATGTCCAGGACTGCACAACATCCAAGAGCTGGGACCATCAGCACCTCCCTCTGTCTGAGCAAGCCCAAAGGGATAGCACAGAACCAAAAGAAGGCCCAGATCAGGTGACTTATCTGTAAGATCAGTTGGAAGCCTTGAAATGCGAAGTAATGTTAACACAGAGAGATCCTGGTGCTTTTTTAAAAGGAGAGTAAGCCATGGCCTACTCCAAAAGACATAAAGAGCCAGTCTATCACAATGCATTTCCCGGCCCCAGCCCTTTCCTGACTGCTGTCTATTGGGACAGCTGTTTCTAACAGGTACTCAGTCTATTCTCTGCCTTCCTCCTGTACTTCATAAGTGCCTCCAGTTTTTCTAGTCACTTTGCTGAGGTTATCAGTGAGTAAACCATATAATCCTTGTTTTAGTAGCCCTCCAATCCTCACACAGTCAAATGTTTATGCATTACTAGGGCCAAGCCTCGACAACTTCCATCTGTCGTGTTTTTTGTTCTGATTTTGGACATAATTTTTTGAAGCTGACTATCTGACAGAACACAAAAACCAGGAACCAAAACTGAGAATGACAAACTGCAAAAGAACAAGATTAGGCAACAAATGGCTCTTCTAAATGAATAGGTTCTGTTTCTCCCTACAGGTTCAGCATCCCCCGTGCTTCACAAAGTATTCTGAGAATATGCCTGGTATTACTTATTCTCTGGCCAGGTTTGTCTAATTTCACTTTTTAAAGTCATGGAGGCATATATGTTTGGATAAAGAGTAAGGGTAAATCAGACTACACTTGAGTGCACAATAGAATACACAGCAGAAAATACAGACCACTAATTGTGCATTGAACATTTATTGAAAGCCTACTACTTGCTAGGCACTATGTTAGTACTAAAGATACAACAGTAAGCAAAACAGGCATAATTCCTGTACTTATCAAGCACACAGATAAATGTAAGAGATAGATTTTAATCAAATAATCACATTAATGAATGTATAATTATGTCACAGGTATGAATCTTATTCCACAAAGTTAGATACGTAAGAAATGTCATATATCTTTTATTTTCTTTAAATAAAAGAGCACCCCATCCGATGTCCCATCCTATCAAACTGGTAGGAACATCAACACAAATCATTAGTAATGCACCTCATCTACATTCCATGCTCTCCTTCTTCAGCATTGCATAAAGGTATAATACACCTTTAATTAATTAATTCAGCCTCCTAATGCACATTAACAAAGCCCCTGCTAGACTCTGTTCCATAATGGTAAACCTGTATGATCACTTAATATTAACATTTTAGGGAATGATCATGGATTTGTTTCCAGACTTGGAAAATTTGAGGTGCCCTGAAGATAATCCTAGTGGAGATATCATGTAAGCATTTGCACATATTACATAGGCAGTTGTAGAGATCATATAGGCATTTGGAAGGCTTAGCATATAATGGAATTTGAAGCATATAAACTTGTCTAGGTAAACAGTACAGCTGAGAGAGGCCTTTTCTTTTTTGCGAAGGATACTGACAAGAGCAGCCAAAGAGGTGGGGGCAACTATGCTATCAAGAAAGGGAACAGAGTGTTCCAAAAAGAAGTGAGTGCTCAGTTGGCTGAATAGGAACAGCTACAGTCTGCAGCTCCCAGCGTGATCAATGCAGAAGATGGGTGATTTCTGCATTTCCAACTGAGGTATGTGGCTCATCTCATTGGGACTGGTTGGACAGTGGGTGCAGCCCAAGGACGGCAAGCCAAAGCAGGGCGGGACATCATCTCATCCGGGAAGCACAAGGGGTCGGGGGATTTCCCTTTCCTAGCCAAGGGAAACCGTGACAGACTGTACTGGGAAAATTGGGACACTCCCGCCTTAATACCACGCTTTTTCAATGGTCTTAACAAACAGCACATGAGGAGATTATTTCCCGCACCTGGCTTACCAGCTCCCATACCCACAGAGCCTTGCTCACTGCTAGTGCAGCAGTCCAAGATGGAACTGTGAGGTGGCAGCCTGGCTGTGGGAGGGGCATCTGCCATTGCTGAAGCTTGAGTAGGTAAAAAAAGTGGCTGGGAAGCTCGAACTGGGTGGACCCCATGGCAGCACAATGAGGCCTGCCTGCCTCTGTAGACTCCACCTCTGGGGGCAGGGCATAGCTGAACAAAAGGCAGCAGAAACTTCTGCAGACTTAAACGTCCCTGTCTGACAGCTCTGAAGAGAGCAGTGGTTATCCCAGCACAGTGTTTGAGCTCTGAGAATGGACAGACTGCCTCCTCAAGTGGGTCCCTGACCCCCGTGTAGCCTAACTGGGAGACACCTCCCAGTAGGGGCTGACAGACACCTCATACAACCAGGTGCCCCTCTCAGACAAAGCTTCCAGAGGAAGGATCAGGCAGCAATATTTGCTGTTCTTCAGCCTCCACTGGTGATACTCAGGCACACAGGGTCTACAGTGGACCTCCAGCAAACTCCAACAGACCTGCAGCAGAGGGACCTGACTGCTGGAAGGAAAACTAACAAACAGAAAGGAATAGCATCAACATCAACAAAAAGGTCATCCATACCAAAACCCTATCTGTAGGTCACCATCATCAAAGACCAAAGGTAGATACAACCACAAAGATGGGGAGAAATCAGAGCTGAAAATTCTAAAAACCAGAGAGCCTCTTCTCCTCCATAGCAGCTTCTTGGCAGCAACGGTAGCAGCTTCTTGGCAGCAACGGAAGAAAGCTGGACTGAGAATTACTTTGACGACTTGACAGAAGTAGGCTTCAGAAGGTCAGTAACAACAAACTTCTCTGAGCTAAAAGAGGATGTCCAAACCCATCGCAAGGAAGTTAAAAACCTTGAGAAAAGGTTAGACAATGGCTAACTAGAATAAACAGTGTACAGAGGACCTTAAATGACCAGATGGAACTGAAAACCATGGCACAAGAACTACATGACGCATACACAAGCTTCAGTAGCTGATTCAACCAAGTGGAAGAAAGGGTATCAATGACTGAAGATCAAATTAATGAAATGAAGTGAGAAGAGAAGTTTAGAGAAAAAAGAGTAAAAAGAAATGAACCAAAGCCTCCAAGAAATATGGGACTAGGTGAAAAGACCAAATCTACATTTGACTGGTGTACCTGAAAGTGACGGGGAGAATGGAACCAAGCTGGAAAACACTCTTCAGGATATTATCCAGGAGAACTTTCCCAACCTAGCAAGGCAGGCCACCATTCACATTCGGGAAATACAGAGAATACCACAAAGATACTTCTCGAGAAGAGCAACCCCAAGACACCTAATTGTCAGATTCACGAAGGTTGCAACAAAGGAAAAAATGTTAAGGGCAGCCAGAGAGAAAGGTCAGGTTACCCACAAAGGGAAGCCCGTCACACTAACAGCAGATCTCTTGGCAGAAACTCTCCAAACCAGAAGAGAGTGGGGGGTCAATATTCAACATTCTTAAAGAAAAGAATTTTAAACCCAGAATTTCATATCCAGCCAAACTAAGCTTCATAAGTGAAGGAGAAATAAAATCCTTTACAGACAAGCAAATGCTGAGAGATTTTGTCACCATCTGGCCTGCCTTACAAGAGCTCCTGAAGGAAGCACTAAACATGGAAAGGGACAAGCAGTACCAGCCACTGAAAAACTTGCCAAACTGTAAAGACTATCAATGCTAGGAAGAAACTGCATCAGCTAATGGGCAAAATAACCAGTTAACATTATAATGACAGGATAAAATTCACACATAACAATATTAACCTTAAATGTAAATGGGATAAATGCCCCAATTAGAAGACACAGACTGGTAAATTGGATAGTCAAGACCCATCAGTGTGCTGTATTCAGGAGACCCATCTCACGTGCAGAGACACACATAGGCTCAAAATAAAGGGATAGAGGAAGATCTATCAAGGAAATGGAAAGCAAAAAAAAAAAAGTAGGGATTGCAATCCCAGTCTATGATAAAACAGACTTTAAACCAACAAAGATCAAAAGAGACAAAGAAGGCCATTACATAATGGGAAAGGGATCAATTCAACAAGAAGAGCTAACTATCCTAAATATATATGCACCCAATATAGGAGCACCCAGATTCATAAAGCAAGTCCTCAGATACCTACAAAGAGACTTAGACTCTCACACAAAAATAATGGGAGACTTTAACACCTCACTGTCAATATTTGACAGATCAATGAGATAGAAGGTTAACAAGGATATCCAGGAACTGAACTCAGTTCAGCACCAAGCAGACCTAATGGACATCTATAGAACTCTCCACCCCAAATTAAAAGAATATATACATTCTTCTAAGCACGACATCACATTTATTCCAAAACTGACCATATAGTTGGAAGTAAAGTACTCCTCAGCAAATGTAAAAGAACAGAAATCACAACAAACTATCTCTCAGACCACAGTGCAATCAAATTAGAACTCAGGATTAAGAAACTCACTCAAAACCACACAACTACATGGAAACTGAACAACCTGCTCCAGAATGACTACTGGGTACATAAAGAAATGAAGGCCGAAATAAAGATGTTCTTTGAAACCAATGAGAACAAAGACACAACATACCAGAATCTCTGGGACACATTTAAAGCAGTGTGTAGAGGGAAATTTATAGCACTTAGTGTCCATAAGAGAAAGCAGGAAAGATCTAAAATCAACACCCTAACATTACAATTAAAAGAACTAGGGAAGCAAAAGCAAACAAATTCAAAAGCTAGCAGAAGGCAAGAAATAACTAAGAGCAGAACTGAAGGAGATAGAGACACAAAAAAACCCTTCAAAAAATCTATGAATCCAGAAGCTGGTTTTTTGAAAAGATCAACAAAATAGATAGACTGCTAGCAAGACTAATAACGAAGAAAAAAGAGAAGAATCAAATAGATGCAATAAAAAATGATAAAGGGGGTATCACAATTGATGCCACAGAAATACAAACTACCATCAGAGAATACTAACACCTCTGTGCAAATAAACTAGAAAATCTAGAAGAAATGGATGAATTCCTAGACACATACACCCTCCCAAGACTAAACCAGGAAGAAGTTGAATCCCTGAATAGACCAATAACAGGCTCTGAAGTTGAGGCAATAATTAATAGCCTACCAACCAAAAAAAGTCCAGGACCAGATGAATTCACAGCCAAACTCTAGCAGAGGTACAAAGAGGAGCTGATATCATTCCTTCTGAAACTATTCCAATCAACAGAAAAAGAGGGAATCCTCCCTAACTCATTTTACGAGGCCAGCATCATCCTGACACCAAAGCCTGGCAGAGACACAACAAAAAAAGAGAATTTTAGTCCAATATCCCTCATGAACATCAATCCAAAAATCCTCAATAAAATACTGGCAAACCAAATCCAGCAGCACATCAAAAAGCTTATCCACTATGATTAAGTTGGCTTCATCCCTGGGATGCAAGGCTGGTTCAACATATGCAAATCAATAAACAATGCATCATATAAACAGAACCAAAGACAAAAACCTTCCAACCCAAACGTCCATCAGTGACAGACTGGATTAAGAAAATGTGGCACATATACACCATGGAATACTATGCAGCCATAAAAAAGGATGAGTTTGTGTCCTTTGTAGGGACATGGATGCAGCTGGAAACCATCATTCTCAGCAAACTATCGCAAGAACAGAAAACCAAACACTGCATGTTCTCACTCATAGGTGGGAACTGAACAATGAGCTCACTTGGACTCGGGAAGGGGGACATCACACACCGGGGCCTATTATGGGGAGGGGGGAGCGGGGAGGGATTGCATTGGGAGTTATACCTGATGTAAAGGACGAGTTGATGGATGCTGACGAGTTGATGGGTGCAGCACACCAACATGGCACAAGTATATATATGTAACAAACCTGCATATTATGCACATGTACCTTAGAACTTAAAGTATAATAATAAAAAAAAAGACAAAAACCACCTGATTATCTCAATAGATGCAGAAAAGGCCTTTGACAAAATTCAACAGCCCTTCATGCTAAAAATTCTCAATGAACTAGGTAGTGATGGGACGTATCTCAAAATAATAAGAGCTATTTATGACAAACCCACAGCCAATATCATACTGAATGGGCAAAAACTGTAAGCATTCCCTTTGAAAACTGGCACAAGATAGGGATGCCCTCTCTCACCACTCCTATTCAACATAGTATTGGAAGTTCTGGCCAGGGCAATCAGGCAGAAGAAAGAAATAAAGGCTATTCAATCAGGAAAAGAGGAAGTTAAATTGTCCCTGTTTGCAGATGACGTGATTGTATATTTAGAAAATGCCATCATCTCAGCCCAAAATCTCCTTAAGCTGATAAGCAACTTCAACAAAGTCTCAGGATACAAAATCAATGTGCAAAAATCACAAGCATTCCTATACACCAGTAACAGACAAACAGAGAACCAAATCATGAGTGAACTCCCATTCACAATTGCTTCAAAGTGAATAAAATACCTAGGAATCCAACTTACAAGGGAAGTGAAGGACCTCTTCAAGGAGAACTACAAACCACTGCTTGACGAAATAAAAGAGGACACAAACAAATGGAAGAACATTCCATGCTCATGGATAGGAAGAATCCATGCTCATGGATAGGAAGAATCAATATTATGAAAACGGCCATATTGCCCAAGGTAATTTGTAGATTCAAAGCCATCCCCATCAAGCTGCCAATGACTTTCTTCATAGAATTGGAAACAACTATTTTAAAGTTCATATGGAACCAAAAAAGAGCCCACATTGTCAAGACAATCCTAAGCAACAAGAACAAAGCTGGAGGCAACATGCTACCTGACTTCAAACTATACTACAAGGCTATAGTAACCAAAACATCATGGTACTGGTACCAAAACAGAGATAGATACCAATGGGACAGAACAGAGGCCTCAGAAATAACACCACACATCTACAACCATCTGATCTTTGACAAATCTGACAAAAACAAGAAATGGGGAAAGGATTCCCTATTTAATAAATGGTGCTGGGAAAACTGGCTAGCCATATGTAGAAAGCTGCAACTGGATCCCTTCCTTACACCTTATACAAAAATTAATTTAAGATGGATTAAAGACTTAAATGTTAGACCTGAAACCATAAAAAATCCTAGAAGAAAACCTAGGTAATACCATTCAGGACATAGGCATGGGCAAGGACTTCATGACTAAAACACCAAAAGCAATGGCAACAAAAGAACAAAAGCCACAAATGAGATCTAATTAAACTGAAGAGCTTCTGCACAGCAAAAGAAACTGCCATCAGAGTGAACAGGCAACCTACAGAATGGGAGAAAGTTTTTGCGATCTACCCATTTGACAAAGGGCTAATATACAGAATCTACAAAGTACTTAAACAAATTTACAAGAAAAAACCAAACAACCCTATCAAAAAGTGGGCAAAGGATCTGAACAGACACTTCTCAAAAGAAGACATTTACATGGCCAACAAACGTGAAAAAAAGTTCATCATCATGGTCATCAGAGAAATGCAAATTAAAACCACAATGAGATACCATCTCACACCAGTTAGAATGGCAATCATTAAAAAGTCAGGAAACAACAGGTGCTGGAGAGGATGTGGAGAAATAGGAATGCTTTTACACTGTTGGTGGGAGTGTAAACTAGTTCAACCACTGTGTGTGGTGATTCCTCAAGGATCTACCACTAGAAATACCATTTGACCCTGCGATTCCATTACTGGGTATATACACAAAGGATTATAAATCATGCTACTATAAAGACACATGCACACGTATGTTTATTGTGGCACTATTCACAATAGTAAAGACTTGGAACCAACCCAAATGTCCATCAATGCTAGACTGGATTAAGAAAATGTCGCACATATACACCCTGGAATACTATGCAGCCATAAACAAGGATGAGTTCATGTCCTTTGCAGGGACATGGATGAAGTTGGAAATCATTCTGAGCATACAGAAACCAAACACCACATGTTCTCACTCATAGGTAGGAAATGAACAATGAGAACACTTGCACACGGGGTGGGGAACATCATACACTGGGGCCTTTCGTGGGTTGGGGGAATGGGGGAGGGATAGCATTAGCAGAAATACCTAATGTAAATGATGAATTAATGAGTACAGCATACCAACATGGCACATGTATATATATGTAACAAACTTGCATGTTGTGCACATGTACCCTACAAACTATAAAAAAAAACATTAAGAAAAAAAAGAAAAAGTGAATGCTCACCAGAGCCAGATATTGCTTTAATAGTCAAAGAAGATGAATACTAAAACGTGTCCATTGAATTTCATGGTATGGATGGCACTGGTGATCTTAACAAGAGCTATTTTGGTGGAATGGTGAGGACAGAAGCCAGAATGGAGTAGGTAGAGGAATGAATGAGAGTTGAGGAAACAGAATTGTTTTTTAATAAAACTATAAATAAGTTAGCAACTTAATAACGACGGCTTTTAAAAATAATTATGCAAGTTATCTTTTGATCTTTTTCAGTGTATACACTTAGGTGTAATTAGTACTTTCAACTCCCTGAAAGTCTAAGACTTAGTAACTGGTCATTTTCCTCTGGTACAAATTTGAATTATACAAAAGCAAGTCACCCTCCCCTCTTAAAAATAACCAGCATCCCTAACCTTTTTTTTTCTCTGTACTTGTTGTTATATAGGCAGCACTCTTATCAAGTGAGAAAAAGAATTCTTTGTGAAAAACAGTTATCAAGGAAACTTAACAAAATTGAAAGGGATTAACTTGTGTTGTGAGACAAAGCATAGGAAATACATAACTCAACAGAAATGATTCCAGAAAATAGCCAGGCACTTAAATCAACATTTTCACTTTTACAGTTCTAGAATTTTTAAGATCTCTGATGACACCCCCTCATAAATGCCAAGAGTCAGCTATGCGTATCTCCATTTATCAACTCAATCCATAGACATAATTATAAGCAGCCGCTTGTGGCAAAATCTATTTTCCTACAACAACATCCATTCTTCCCTTGCTCCTTAGTAACAAAACATTATTTCATTTGGGGAGGCAATGTACCTAACTAAAAGATGGCAGCCGGGCACAGCGGCTTACTCCTGTAATCCCAATACTCTGGGAAGCCGAGGCAGGTGGATCACTTGAAGTCAGGAGTTTGAGACCAGCCTGGCCAACATAGTGAAACCCCACCCCTACTAAAATACAAAAATTAGCTGGGTGTGGTGGCGCGTGCCTGTAGTCCCAGCTACTTCAGAGGCTGAGGCATGAGAATCACCTGAACCCAGGAGGTGAAGGTTGCAGTGAGCCGAGACTGCGCCACTGCACTCCAGCCTGGGCAACAGAGTGAGACTCCGTCTCAATAAATACATAAATAAAATAAAAGATGACATTTCTGAATCTCCCTTGTAAGTACATATGATTGTGTGACTAGATTCTGGACAGTGAGATATGAATGAGTGCTGTATGTGGTTTTCAGAAGTCTGCTAAAATATTCTGTTGGCTGAAATGTGGATGTGATGGCTAGAGTTTAAATAGCCATATTGGACCATGAGGTAACCTTTTAAAGATAACAAAGCAACAAGCTAGATGGAGCCTGAGTCTCTGATTTTACCATACAGCCAAGTCTTAGAGGATCTATCTCCAAACTTCTATTATTTGAGGAAAAAAAAAAAAAGTCTTATTTAAGCTACTCCATTTTGGGTTTAATCCTAGACAATATGATACTCTACTGTATTTCATTAAGTTGCTGCATCAGATGTACATCTTTAATCCACTGTTAGGTATTTGAAATGTTCCTATTGTTTGCTATTATTTATAATGCAGCATTAGTCATATTTTTAAAATTTTCCCTCTAAAACCACATATACTTTTGGTATTTTCTTAGGATATCTTGCCAAAAAGGAATCATCACCACATCAAAGGGTAAGAAAAATTTTGTAATACTATTTTTGCCAGATCTCTTGTCAGAAAGGACCGATTTGGAGCTTTCAGCAATATGCAAAGTATATTTCAGCAATATGCTGACAATAGCCCTGTCATTTTTTGCATTTGAATGGTACATAATAGTACCTTAAAATGTATTTTTGATAGCTGTACAGGCAATGCATTTTTTTTCTACTTCAGGATCTACTTTGTGTATCACCTCATGCATTCTCCCCTACTTGAAAGGAAGCTCCCTAATGAGGCTGAAGCAAAGCCAGTGCATCTTTGATTTCCCTAGTATATTAGTTTTTATTTCTGTGTAACAAATTACACTAAAACTGAATGGCTTAAAACAATAAGCATTTATCATTTCACAGTTTCTGCAGGTCAAGAAACTAGGTGAGGCTTAGCTGAGTGTCTCTGCCTCAAGGATTCAAGACCTTCCTGGCAATCAAGGTGTTGGCTGGGGCTCTGGTCTCATCTGAAGGTTATACTGAGGGAGGATCTGCTTCCAAGCTCACTTATGTGGTTATTGGAAGAATTCAACAACCTTGTGAGCTACTGGACCGGGGGTCTCAGCTTCTTGCTAGTTGTTGGTCAGAGGCCATCCTTAGTTCCTCAGTTCTTAATGCTGAACATGCAAGAAAAGGTAAGCTAGACAGAAGCCACAGTCTTTTTGTAACCTAATGTAAGTGACATCTCATCATTTTTGCAAAATTCTGTTTGTCAGAAGAGAGTCATTAATCCAGTCTACACTTAAGGGGAAGGGAAAATACAAATGCATGGAGACTGCCTATCACAACTACTGAGGGTCCTGGAGTAAGCATTTGTTTTAATTTGTAAACTGTCAAGTAAAATTTGGATATTAAACAGAGGTGATCATTTAGATTGTTTACCTACTCTAACTTTTACATGTGTCATACATTATTTGTCCTTTTGGTGTTTTTTTTCCTATATAAATTTATTTTAATAAATATATTAATTATATATTTTAAATAACCACTCTGTTATAACAATTTTAAGTTGAAATTTCTACTTGATGATCATGTGGAATACTTGCAATGTGTGGTTTGCCAAGTCTATTTAGAATGACTGATGTTCATAAGTTATGATCAGCCTGAAATTTTCATTTGTGGTAAAGTTATTTTGAGGTTTGGGGATCAAACCTTATTTGTCTCATCAAGCTAGACAGCACAGCATCCTTTTCTGTATTTTGAAATAGTACAATACAGGATTAACTCTTCTTGAAACAGTTGGAAAAAATTCATCAGGGTCTATTTGTGACACAAAGAAATGTGGAATTCCTTAGTAACATTTTCATATAATCTTCATTTGCTAATGATTATTCATATTCTTCAGCTGCAGTGTCCAACATGGCAGCCACTAGTCACATCTGGCTATATTAATTTAAATTTAATTAAAATTAAATAAAAAATTATTTGCTTAGTTTTGTTAGCCACATTTCAAGTGTTCAATAGCCACATGTGCTGAGTGGCTACCATAGTGAACAGCACAGATTAGGAAATTTCCATTTCCATCATCACAGAGACCTCTATTGGACAGTGCTGTCTTAGAGCAAGTTTGTATGGAAGGTATAGGTGAGGCTAGCTTGGAATCAGAACTGGGTTTAAGTGCCAACTACGCTCTTCACTAATTTGTGACACTGGATAAATCACAACCTTGTTGATGCTCAGTTGCCTTATCTATAAAACTGTGCTACTACCTTTCCTATCCATTTCACAAGATTCTTGGGAAGAACAAAAAAGACAACGTATGAGAAACTAATGTGAGAACTATAAAATATATTCACAAGACAGAATTATTATAAGTTTAGAGAGATTTTTGATTAAAGTACAAATTGGTCTCTTCATACAAAATAAAGAAATAACAATACCCATTTCATAGGGCTGCTGTGACAGTTAAGTGAGTGAATACATGTCACAACAATTAGATCCTATGCCTGGCACGTCTTAACAGATCAGTAAATATTATTTGCTATTCTTGTTGTAGGCATTCAGCCACTCAATATTAAGGACATATACAGGCCTGAAAGTAAGCTTAAGGAGTTACCCATTTCAATCCCTCACTTTTTCAGAAAATGACAATATAGTTTTGCATTGCTTAATGATGATATGTTCTGGGAAATGGGTCATTAGACAATTTTGTTATTGTGCAAACATCATAGAGTATACTTATACAAACCTAGGTGGTATAGCCTAGTACACACCTAGGCTATATAATATAGCCTATCACTCCTAGGCTACAAACCTGTACAGCATGTGACTGTACTCAATATTGTAGGCAATTATAACACAATGGCAGGTAATGTGTCATGCTACAATGTTAGATGGCTACAATGCCACTAGGCAATAGGAATTTTTCAGCTCCATTATAGTCTTAGGAAGCTACCATCATATATGTGATCTGTTTAACCAAAATGTCATTATGTGGCGCACAACTGTATATGTTCAAGAGTCTGAGATTCTACATCAGCTATCTATTCTAATGCTTGTGGCAAGCTATTTCCTCCTTTCTTTATAAATTTTAAATAACTATTTAATTATTTTCTTTATCTACACTCACCATTGAGTTGATCTCATCCAATGTCAAAACTAAATTTGAATCTGTAGCTCAACCTCTCCTCTGAGTTTGACACTCATGCATCATACTCATATTCATACTCATACTCAGCAACTCCATCTGTGTATTGCAGGTATCTCAAGCTTACCATACCATGTGCAAAACTCCCAAGCCTTGTTTTCTTCCTTAAGCCAGGTTCTCCCTCAACATTCTCAGTTTCAGGCAGCTTCATTAATCCAGTTGCTCTAGCCAAAAACGTTGAAGTTATCTGATTCCTCTTTCTCCTATACGTGTCATTAAGAAACCCTGTTGATGTGGCATTAGAAACTTAGCAAGAATCCTACCACTTCTCATCACTTCCTCTGGTACCATTCTGACCCAAGCCAAGCCACCATCATCTCTCACTTATTACTTTAATAGTTGTATTAGTCAAGGTTCTCCAGAGGGACAGAAACAACAGGAGATACACACACACACGTACTCCCCTGTGTATATGTGTATACACACATACATATGCTCCCTCATGTGTGTATATATGCTCCCCCCACACACGGGGGAGCACATTAGGGAAAATTGGCTCATACAGTTACAAGGTAAAGTCCCACAATAGGCTATCTGCAAGGTGGGGAAAGACAGAAGCCAGGAGCATGGCTCAGTCTAAGTCTGAAAGCCTCAAAACCAGGGAAGCTGACAGTGCAGCCCTCAGCCTAAGGCCAAAGGGTCAAGAGCCCCCTGGGAAGCCGCTGGTGCAAGTTCTAGAGTCCAAAGGCCAAAGAACCTGGAGTCTGATGTCCCAGGGCAGGAGGAAAGGAAGCCAAGCATCGGGCATTGCATGGGAAGCAAGAGAACAAGCAGATTCAGTAAACAAGCTGCTTTTATCCCCCTTCTTCTGCCTGCTTTGTTCTAGCAGTACTGGCAGCCGACTGGATGGTGCCCACCCACACTGAAGGTGTCTTCCTCTCCCAGTCCACTGACTCAAGTGTCAATCTCTCCTGGAAACACCCTCACAGACACACCCAGAAACAATACTTTAACAGATAGCTAGGCATCCCTCAATCCAGTCAAGTTGATACCTAATATTACGTATCACAATAGCTTCTTCACTGGTCTCCCTGCTTTTACTCTTATCTCCAAATTGTCTATTCTTTAGCTGTGATCTTTTTTAAAAAGTAAGTCTGATCACATCACCCCTCTGCTCATAACTTTCTAGTGGCTTTCCCATCTTACTGGTAGTAAATACAAACATCCTTACAATTGATTAAAGGGTCCTACACAGTCTTCTCTCCCACCCCATGTCTATCTAATTCCTCACCTTAATCTCCTATTCTTCTTACCACTCTTACCTCCACATTGGCCTTGCTGCTGCCTCTCTAAGATTCTGAGAATCCTCCCACCTCAGGGACTTTGTACTTGCTGTTTTCTCTGCCTAAAATGTTTTTTTTTTTTTTTTTTTTAACGTGCTATACACATGGCTCTCACATTTTATTCAGTTCTTTGTTCAGATGTCATCTCATGTTAGAGGCTATCTCTGATCTCCCTAACTAAATAAATCCCTGTTTTAGTTTCTCTGATGGTTAATTTTACATGTTGACTTGACTAGGCTGCAAGGTGCCCAGATTAAATATCTAGTGAAATATTATTTTAGGTGTGTCTGTCAGGGTGTTTTTAGATGAGACTAACATTTGAATGGGTAGACCGAGTAAAGCAATTGCCCTCTCTAATGTGGGTGGGCCTTATCCAGTCAGCTGAAGGCCTGAATAAACAAAAAGGCTGACTCTCCCATTAGTAAGAGGGAATTTCTCCTGCCTGACTGCCTTGAGCCAGGACATCAGTCTTTTCCTGCATTCAGACTTGAACTGAAACACTGGTTCCTTCTGAGTCTCAAGCCTGCCAGGTTTTGAACTGGAACTTATATTATCAGTTCTCCTGGTTCTCTGGCCATTGGACTCAGACTGTAACTACATCATTGGCTCTCCTGGGTCTTTAACTTGCTGACTGCAGATCTTTGGACTTCTCAGCCTCCAGAATCATGTCAGCCAATTTCTAATACATTTTTACACACACACACACACACACACACACACACACACACACACACACCCTATTGGTTCTGTTTCACTGGAGAACCCTGATTAATATAATTTCCTATTGCTTCTCTAACAAATTACCACAAACTTAGTGGCTTAAAACAATAAAAATTTATTATGTTATAGTTCTGGATATCAGAAGTCTGATGTGGGTTTCACTGGGCTAAAATGTAGACGTCAGCAGGGCTCTGTTTCTTTCTTGAGACTCTAGGTAAGAATCAGTTTCCTTGCCTTTTCCAGCTTCTAGTGTGATTGCTCACATTTCTTGGCTCATGGCCCCCTACCTCCATCTTCAAAGCAAAGAACAGCAAATTGAGTCTTTCTCACAGCAAGTCATTCTGACATTGACTCTCTTACCTCCCTCTCCCACATTTAAAGGGCCCTTATGATTACATTAGACCATTTGGATAAACCTGGATGATCTCCTTATGTTGGGGGCAGCTGATTAGTGGCCTAAATTCCATCTGCAACCTGACTTCCTCATTGCCATGCAACATATTCATAGGTCCAGGGATTAGGATGTAATCCTCCATGGGGCCATTATTCTGCCTGCCCCAGCCCCTTCCCACATTACTGCTTAAGTTTTCTTCATATATCTCTTTCCTAATATATTATGTTTACTTAATTGGTTGTCTGTCTCCTCTTCCTAGAATATGAACTCCATGAGTACAAGGGCTTTATTTTGTTCACTCTCATATCCTGGGCTTCAAAAACAGTGTCTGAAACATAGTAAGTATTGAAAAAATATCTTTTGACTAAATTAATGAGGCCAGAAATTTTGTTAGTGAGGGTTACAGGAGGGCCCTAACCACTTCTTGCTTTATAATGAAGAGTCAGGAATTTGAGCAGGAAATATTAAACTGGCCTATGCAAGGCACTGTTGGGAGAGACCTAAAAATGTTATAAAGTTACACACTTTCTCCCTCCTATTTTTATTAATAAATGGCCCCAGAGAAGTAGAGGCTATAACTGCTTACAGAAACCTAATTCAGGGACAAAACTTCTAAATATTAAAAAACTGTTTAGGTTTGACCTAAATCCTTCAAGCTGGAGGGGTTTTTGCTTTGTTTTCCTGGTGACTGCTTTGTACTGCCTACTGTGGTAAGGCTTCCTATGCTCCAGTAAAATCAGGAGTAAGATAGGTTCACGAGCATTTGCTTTACTATTTCAAAGTAGCCAAACAGTGGTAATCTCACAGTGAGGTACCACATCTGGGTGCACCTCATACTCTCCACTCTGAATAGGCCCTTACATTCAGGAAGGCCATATAACTTCAAGGTTAAGATTAAGTACATGAGCTCCGGAGTTACACTGAATTCAAATCCCAGCTTTGCCATTACTACAGTAACTATTAGCAAGTTTCTTATTCTCTCTGAGACCAGTTTCCCCATCTTCAAAATGGAGACAGTGAGTACTTATGCCATGGGGTTCTTGTGAAGATTAACTGAAATAATCCTTATAAAGCACTGACACTTGGTAAGTACTCAACTAAAGGATAGCACCGTTTTCATTTGGCAATCCACCTAACTCTTCTTGGTATCCTATTGAGTTAGCAAATAAAGCTGGATGAAACTGCAACAAGCTAGGTCGTCCCGATACAAATCAGTACCCATAGTCTCTTTATATTAGCAAGGGTTTCCACATGAACATATTACTTACGAAACACAAGCTTCCCAGGCATTGCTTTTGTCTACAACAGTGCTTCTCAAACTTACAGATCACTTTGAGAATCAGTGGTTTAAAACATATATATCATACTTGGTATAATGCCTTCACTTCATTATTGCCAAAGTGGTGAACACATGTTTTTCCCATACTTGTTTCCATGTCTACATTTCCTCTTTTCTTCCCTAAAGCAGTGGTTTCCAAAGTGTAGTCCCTGGACCAGCAGGATCAGCATCATCTGGCAACATGTGAGGAGTGTAGATTCATGAGCCTCACCCCAGACCTGCTGAATCTGACACTTTTGGGGTGGGGCAGCAATCTGTTTTAATAAGCCCCCCTCCAAGTGATTCTGATGCATGCTCAAGTTTGAGACCCACTGCCCTATCCTACTGACATAGTTAACACGGCCTATAAAAAGCATTATTTCATTGTATCATTTCATCTCTAATTTTGATTTCTATTCTCCATCTGTTTCTGTGTGCATGCCTTCACCATCCACCTGATTCCACTTCTGTTTCAAAGTGACTGCATCTTTGGATAAATAGATATCTCAAAACTCTTTTGCCTTCAGTGACAAAGACAGCTATCTGGCCATCACCATAAGAAGGATTAAGTCTAATCAGAACCTCATTTGTCTAAACTTTCAAAACATCCATGTCCAAGTTATAACTATAATCTGAGCAGGGATTGAATGAACTAAGGGCAAATAGGATAAAGATATAACTTTATGATTTTTCTGGGCTCATCTAATTTAATGTCTCTATATGTATCAATATCTATCCACCTTAAAAAGAACACATTCAAGTAGTGTGAATGTCTGATTTAGAAGTGAATCCCACTTCATTACTAGTCACAGAATATACCCCTGTTCAATGACTCTTTTCACTTTCCTGAACTCTTTTCATTTTCCTAGATGCTAATAGGGTAAAGACTCTGGAATACTTAAATCTCTCCTTCTGCAGAAGATTAACACAGCTGTTGATAGAAATACTCCCATAAAATTGTTTTACAAGTTGAGAATTTTAGTCTACATAATGCAGGTCATGTAGCAAAAAAAACAAAAAAACAAAAAAACATGTTTTTTGCTGCTCAGTGAAAACTCTACTTATCCCTCAACTGGGACTATTAAACTAAGGTGAGAAAAGGTGAGAGACCAGTGGTTTAGAAGAAGTTCCTTTATGACATGGAGAAGGAGAAATGGGATGAGTCTACTGTCAACGGTGCTGTAGATTCCCTAAATGGTTCTGTCTTCTATTTTCCTGCAAATGGAAACTGAAAAGGTTATGGCTTTGTGATATCAAACTCCATTTCTCACAGTTCACCGTGCTTCATTTTTTCCTTAGGGGACAAAATTAAAGCCAACTGCCAGCTTGAAAAAGGTTTTAATACTGCTTGATAGAATAATGAAGGTACATCTCATTAAGTGTTATGGAAATTACACCTAATTAACCACTCCTGGACCTCATAAATCCTATTTCCCGCCCCCCCCCCAACTTTTTATGCATTCCTTCTCCAGCTGCATCCTGAATAGACTTTCAATACACTTCAGGCATGGATTACTACCAGAGTTTCCCCAGCTGCCATCAGTCAGTACATATGGTCTAGCTTAACTTTCTTTCAAAATTGCTTTCACATAATTCCCTTGCTCAAAGGCCCACAATGCTTTCCTATATCCTATCACATTTAGATGTCTTATATCTGAATTCTTCTGGCTCGCTTTAAGGCCATAATCTGGCTACATTCTTCCCATCCAACTTTATTTTGTGCCTTCCCAACCAGAAGGTCCCCTTCACCTAGGATAACTGTGAAATTCCTTTACTGTTTCTTAGGACAAAGTTGAAGAAACAGGGAAAAGAAAAACAGACACTGAAATCCCTAACAGCAAAAGTTTATTTACAATTGAAGTTAAGGAATATTTTTAATGCATGCTGAGAAAACAGTAATACTCCAAACTTACAGGTTACTTACTGTCTGATAAGGAATACAAGATGATGCTGAGAAAGGCTTTGGCAAACACAACTATTGGAACCAGGTTGCCAGTACATTTAAACACTATTAGAACCTTGTTATCAGAAAACTTACATATCACCTACTTTTATGTAACACCAACTTCATGAACAATTCATCTTCTAACTCCTCAATGGCTATTTAAGTTAATAGCATTCAAGGTTTAACATTAAGACTAGGGAGTAGAGAAGAAATACAGAAGCAATAAGCATCACAACATTTCAGAGCCTACATATATGAATACAACATTAATTAGGAAACTTTTAATTTTTGTGTGAAACAACATTCATCAATGTTTAGCGCATGAGAAGACACTGCTTTGGTCCATCCACTCTTTCCAGCTTTTCAAAGTGTTTCCTGGCATTGCGGATGTTGATCAGAGTAGCTGCAGAAGCTGAGGGTGGGGGCGGAAACACCCAACAGAATTAAGTATGGGCAGCCTAAGGAATGTCTGACTAGTAAAACAAATAAACAAAAGAGAGCCAAATCCCTCAATGTATGTCAGAGAACATACAGGAATAGGAGGTCCCAAGTTATCAAGGTTTAATTTTTCTGAATAAGCAGAAGATTTATTCATATTCTAAACACAAAATTTCCAAAATAAATTTCCAAAATCTTTTGGTTTGGAGCTAACAACATAAAACCCATAAATTTATGTTATATTTTAATATTAACTTAAAGTAGCAAAAGCCAATGGATGAGAAATTAATTTAAACTCTGGGACCATCCTGAAAAATACTGCAAGAACCTTTATTTCAATGGTTGTGATAGTCATGGTTATTATGGTATGGAAGCATCAAACACCCCTTCATGCCCATAACAGAAATATGAGAATATGGTACATAGGAATATGCAATGACATATAAAATAGTTTGTCATTTAATAGTTTAAGAGCTTAGATTGACTAGTCTTTTAAAAATCTATACCAGATGCAGCATAAATCATGTATTTGGGTTCTCTTTTCTTTAAAATTCTTGGATTTAGTGACTTGCTTTTTGAAGTTCCCATGAAGAAAAACGTAATACACTAGAGGGTAAATTATTTTTAAGCTTTAAAATATAAGTGTATTAAATAAAAACTATTTACCACTAGTACTAAAATAGTTTTTTTTATTGTGGTAAAGTATACATAACACAAAGTTTATCATTTAAATTATTTTTAAGCATACAGTTCATTGGGATTAAGTGCCCTCACATTGTTGTGCAATCATCTCCACTATAAAACAGCTTTTAAGTATCTAATAAGGTACTACCTCTGGGACAATTGTTTAAAGAATATGTGGCTTTGAAGCTAGGTCAGCTAAGTTTAAACTTACGAATGGATGGATCAGACATCACAACCATCACATAAGTGTTGGATGTAAAGATGTCAATGAAAGCAGCGAAGTTAGAGTTCCTGACTTCCATACTCTGGAAAGAGGCAGCCAGCTTGCTATAGGAAAAAGAAGAAAAGTGGTTAAAGAATGAAATAATAACACTGTAACAAGCTCTTATCATTTATGTTAAACATCTTTTTTATAGCATTATACCTCAATTCACCACTTCATTAAGATTGTTAATCACTAACTCTATTTTTTCCAAGGAAACTCTTATACTGAATTTAACATGTTTTGAAAAGTAACTGGGACAAAAGTGGGCTAGGACTTGATTTTTAAAAATTTTTCAATTTCAATTTATTTTTTATGAGTCAGAGTCTCGCTCTGTCACCCAGGCTGGAGTGCAGTGGTGCCATCATGGCTCACTGCAGCCTTGAAATCCTGGCTCAAGTCTTAGGCTCCTGCCTAAGCCTCCCAAGTAGCTGCGACTACAGAGGTGCATGCCACCAAGTGCTCTGCCTAAAGCACTTGAAACTGACTGTGAAATGAAAATTGGCTTAGACCTAGATCCATGTTTAAAATCATTTTCAGAAGATTTCTTCAACATTTAATAAGCATCTTAAGTTGATATTTCCTTATCATTGAGATTAAAGCCTACATCTTTTCAGTGTTACATTTAAATTCAAGAAATGACCTTTTTTCTTTGAAAACAAACAAGGCAACTATATTTGCTTGTCATTGGCTATTTCTTCTTCAAAATGTTAGCATAAACATTCCAGAAAGTCTCAAAGTGTGCTAAGGCATAGAGAGTAAGCTTACTCCTGCTGTTCTGGAATCAAACTTTTATCAGAGTAAGGATTTTGATTATTAAATCTTTGCTAAATTATGGTGTTCAGCCATTCCTTTTTCCTAGATTCGCAATGCTATGATTCAAATTTTATTTAACAATGGCTGACACAACATGATTAAACATTTCTAGACTGTCTTTTCTGTACCATTTCTGAATCAGTACTTCACTATTTTAATTCAGTTAAATACTAAATACTTAAAGTAGTAGTTTTAGACTAAATTTTGGTATTCAGTAAGGCAAATGCTCCTTCCTTCTTCTTTTTCAAAACTCTCTTGGATATTGTGTTTCTTCCCAAATAGTATCAATCATCTCAAAAAGATATTCTGTTTGGATATTTTTCATATGCTTCTGTACCAGCTGAGTTTGCATTAAAGGACAAGGACCTGCACTTCAGTCAACTGGAGGCCCCTTAGAATTTAGCTTTCTCTTTGATTGAAGGAACTATTCTGAATATAGAAGTACAGTTAACTATAGTTACTTGAACTTCTAAAAAATGACAATAATTTTTTCAAGAGATAAACAGATCATTCATACAAGATCTCTTACCTGCAGCTCAGCTTGAACTGCTTAATAATGTTGCTTATTTTCTCAAATCTATGGGCATCACGCTGCTCTTTACACTGATAGTGAGAAATTACCTATGAAAAAGAATATTGTCCTTTGAATCCATGCAAAATAGTCATATCATCCTCTGCTACTCCTCAAAGCAGACATTTGTCAGTCCCTTGGTCACTGGTTTTTAGGGTAGAGTAGACTTGGCACCTGGCTTATTGTCTCTTTTCCTCTGTCCTGTATCTTACCAACATTCTGTGTGATTTCAACGTCCATTCAGATGGCCCATCTAGTACCGTTTGGTTATAATTTTATTAAATCATTTACGTATTGCCTATTTTGGTTCACTGCTATTTTTTCTAACTTTAATCACTAAATATTCATTTTATTTCAATATTTCACATGATAGTCTTCGATTTTTAAAAAGTACAAATCAAAAAGAAAAACATAAAAATTCCTAGCTTTTCTTGAGGTATACTTCACGTGTTTAATTTTTAAAAAGCCCAAGCTAACCAAATAGCTTTTGGAATTATATTTTAAAAGCTTAACTGGTTGATTCCAATCCCTGAGGACTATTTACAAATGAACTTATGCAGGATGGACATCCACACCAGCTGAAAATACTTTTTCTAACTTTTTCAGATTTTAATAAAACCACACAAGTATTACCTATAGGCTGAATATACAGATGCAGAGTGTCTAGTAGGAAGCAAAACTGAGTCACTCACCAGAAGAAAACTCACAGGGAAATTCCATGAGACAATGTGAAAATTTCAAAACATAATTTCTATACCAGTGGAAGAACAAATCCCCCTTGCTTGACTTCACCCCGCTCAGTGAAAATGTTCAGTCACATCTAAACTTGGTCTCAAGAGAAACAAAAACTACCTGTTACTATTAGTGAGGAACAGGGAGCTTATATTAGGTTAACCTCTACAACCATGTGTGGCAGACATAGTAGGGGAATACTGCTGAAGCAGGTTTCGGTCCTGCCACGTACATCAAGACAGAATAGCTTTCTTGCTCATGGTTACTCACACTAGCAGGAAAAACAGGCTCAGGGTAGCACAATTCCAAGCAAGTGACCTCTGTCAGTGGGCTGAGACAGAAAGATACTCTAATTAGGACTCCTTGCCCCATCTATACCAGCTAGAAGGATGGCTCCCAAATACTCTCGGGGTTACAAATAATATTTCCACAAAGGAAGAGGGGAAAATTGTACTTTAGATTCTCTGCCCTGTTGCTATAGTAGCAAAAGGAATCAATATTTAATAGTTTGCCAGCTAAATGCCAAGGCTTGCTAGGTGCTCAATGTTCCTGTGTCCCATTTTCATCTGCACAATAAATCTACGATCTAGATATTTGTAGAAGGAAAACAAGCCCCTAGAGATTAAGTATTGTTTCTAACATCACCAAGCATTGGCAGGGCCCAGAAACAAATTATTTACTGGGAAAGGCTCTTAGAGTTACATTTACCAAGGCTAATTAGCAATTACTTATGCAGTGTGTTGTGACATCTTAAATTAGTTTCTGTTATTGCTATTTTTAAAATGTATTTACAAATACAATACTGGTTTTTGCATCCCCCTTTCAGGGTTATACAAACAGTAGGCTGTAATATAGTTGCTAAGCTCAATTTACAAGAAAAATAGAAATACCAACATGCTTCTTTCCCTCTCCACTTCTTCATGTGAACTCCTAATTATGTCACTGAGATGACCATAACGTTTCTTCTACATTAAAAGTTTTCAATGAGTCTTTTAGAGAAAAGGATAGGATGTGAGTTTTCTCAAAAGGAAAATATGCCACATTTCATAATAAAAGTCCACAGGAAATAGGAATCCTTTAACATAAATGAACAGTTATTAGCATAAATAATCTGAACTCTCTTTTTTTTTTTTTTTTTTTTTTTTTTTGAGACAGAGTTTCACTCTTGTTGCCCAGGCTGGAGTGCAATGGCACGATCTCGGCTCACCACAACCTCCATCCTACCTCAGCCTCCTGAATAGCTGGGATTATAGGCATGTGCCACCACACCTGGCTAATTTTGTATTTTTTAGTAGAGATGGGGTTTCTCCATGTTGGTCAGGCTGGTCTCAAAATCCTGACCTCAGGTGATCCACCCACCTCGGCCTCCCAAAGTGATGGGATTACAGGTGTGAGCCACCGCACCCAGCCAATAATCTGAACTCACTAATAAGAAATACCTGCAAAAATCTAATTTCATTAACTTCTAAAGAGCTACACACCAAAGGGCTTCCTTCTTTCAGGTCACTTGCTGACAATACTATTTTATAAATAAGGCTGTACATGCTGAAGTTGACAAGAGGGAAAAAGGTTCTTCGTGAAAGTAGTGACATGCTGTTCTCTGTTGCTGAAAACAAAGAAGGTACAGTGTGAAGTACATCTGCAAAGCAGAAAGTTCTTACCAGAAAAGTAGCTCTCTCAAACAGAAGTACTTCATCAGCTTCGATAATTTCAGCAAAGTTCCTTAGGTTCATTTCCAGCTGCTGAACATTGGGAATCAGCTGATAAACTATGCTGGACCAAGCCTAACAGAACAGAAACACAGTGTACTATTATTAACAGCTAGTCAGTCCCAGACCTTTGAAATTAGTAAGTACACTATAACATGTGGACAGCAAAATATGATGATAATCCAGTCCCAAACAAATACTGACATTAAATATGATATAACACAAATGAAATGAGAAAATGAAGCTAGCATCTGATTTTTATCCTTGAGTTGAATTTTTTTTTAAGTTCAAACACTTTTGTAAAATGCTGGAGAAACTTATTTCCATTGATAATTGAAAGCAAACAAATATTTAATGCCATCATGTTGCCTTAGGAAAAAAGTTGAAAAATATGATCTACTCTGTTAAAAAGCTCCTAATCTAGTCACAAATATTTAAGCCCAACAGTGTAGATTTCTCTAAAGATCAGAACCTAATTATGCTATATTTAACATATACCTAAGAATCAATTTAATGAAAATAGCAGAGCCACATAGACAAATGGCCCCTCCCCTCAATAGAATAATATACCATTAAAAGATAAACTAGTGGCATTATCATTCCCAAAGGTTTGTTGTTATCTGCATAAGTTATTGATCCAATTGAATTCAAAATGGTCTACTGTGTTTTTGCCTAAAACTGACTTCATCCAGGAGTATGACTAATGTAAGCAGTTGAAATTAACCACACTCTCCCTCTATTCTTATAGGCTCTTTTATTTGTATTTTCATTATAATACTTCCTTCACTCTGACTCCAATTTGTCTGGTAAAGTGTACTTTGTTCTTCTCTCCCCTACAAGAGGGCAGGAACCTGGTCTTAGTCATTTGTGTATCCAACAGCATCAAGCAGGTATGTAATGAGTGCTTGTTGAATAAAACTTAATATAAAAATTTAAGTCAGCTCTATGCAACATTGATGTAAGAGATAGAAGTGCCATGTCTCTGTTCCAATTAGTTTTATTACTTAGGCATGAGGGTTCAGGTTCCAAGTTCCCAGGTCGGTGTTAATGTCACTGCTGAATTTACCTTGGAGAAGGCACCAAAGCTAACCACAGCAGAGACATTGTCACTCACAGCAGTGTTGTGATTAGCCAATTGTCTTTGGTCGTGTTATGTATTGCCATCCTTCACACCGCAGTTGGTTCTTATCAGTGCGTCATGTCCATCCTTATTCACGGTTACCTGTTCTATGGGAATAAGGCTTTGAGAGAAATTCGGCCCATATTAATCTAGAACAGTATTTCCTAGACAGGTATCTCAAAATGATCTGTTATTAGAGTGAGGCTAGGTCAACATAATATTGGGGAAAATGAATTAGTTAAGAAAAAAAAGCAATGGCTATTTTAAAGTCCAATGGTTTTTCTCCTTGCCACGTCAGGTTTCTGTGCTTCTGGTTGTAGATACTTGTCAGATGCCGTTGATACTGAGGCTCTAGCTACCAGTGACAGAGAAGGGTGCTTTCCTACCCAGAGTCAGACTTGTCAATGGATACCAGAAGCAGTCTGAAGGAAAGGGCTAACTATAGGAGGATCCAAAAGGACCTAGTCCTTCAAATAACCAGATCAGTAGGAGAAAGGGAGGAATCAGAATAAGGAGCCTATGTGCCAATAAGGTAATTTCAGCTTCATCCATAACAAAGCTATTGTTGTAACCTCCATAATAAGTGTAAGCAGTGTGGTATCCATTCCAGAAATGGGAACAGTACTTCTGGTTGAAAGAATGCTCATCTCCAATTTGGCATGAAAGTTGAAGCTATTATACCATATGCTAGGCATAACATGTCTGATTCTAAGATTCCTTCTCCAATCTCTTTCCTAAATATTGTCATTTTATTGCCATCCAAACTTAGGCAGACTAACTTATATCATGTAGAAGTACCTGAATACTAGATACAACTCCAATCAGCATTGAGACCACAACAGGTCAAAATGGATGATGGCCAGTAAGTGAAACCTTTGCTATCACAAAGACCAGTACCAAATTAATCATCACCAAACTGGCTAATTCAGTGTGACTCAGTAGCTATGTCGACCCAATCTAAAATCAAAACCCAAGTCTCTTAAGTTTGATATTCTTCAAACAATTTGTTGCAGATTATTTTTCTTTTTAGTACAACAAATCTAGATGGCTATGAAATAGTTTAAAATCTTTCAGTTTTGTTAACATCCTTCTAGGTTTTTTTTCATGCTCTTAAAATGAGGGAACTCAGGGAGACATACACACCTTATAGAGGGTTTCATCCCAGATAGATGTTCGGAAACAAGAACATTCCAATGGGCGAGACAAACGCCTCAAATCTTCTTCTCGCTCTTTAAAAATCTAAATTAAAAAGCCCAACATACTGATCAACATATAATAGTTCTCATATTTCAAGCTAAGATGTAGTTATTTTATCATATTTTAACCAGGAGCTTTTTGTTCCTTTCTAAGAGGAATTTTAAGTATGTCTATTTCACAAACTAGGATGGCAGAAATTGTTTCAGGTCAGGTCTAAAAGTGCAATAGCTAGAATTCTTCAGGCCTATCCTGCTTATGCTGAATACTCACTATGAGCACTATGTTTATAAATAAAGGTTATCATACAGAAGAGTCTTAATAAAATACATCGAACACTCCAAATCACCAAATCTGGGTCATTTTAAGATAGTTATACACATACCAAGAATATATAAATGAAAATATTTTAACCCTTGTATATATTTTTCTCACATATATACATATGGAAAAATATCTATATAAACATATATACACTGATATTTTCCCAGGAGTCAGTGGATTATTGTTAAATATGTACATACACACTGGGATGGCTAATTTTATGTGTCAAGTTAGCTAGGCCATGATACCCAGACATTTGGTTAAACACCAATATGTATGTTGTTGCAAAGGCAGTTTTTAGTTAAGATTAACATTTGAATCAGTAGACTCTCAGTAAAGTAGTTCATTCTGTATAATGTGGGTGGGCCTCATCTAATCAGATGAAGGCCTTAAGAGAAAAAGCCTGACATTTCCCCAAGAAAAAAGAATTTTGCTTCCAGATTGCTTTCTAACCTGAACCACAAAATTAACTCCACATTAACTCTTCCACGGGTCTCCAGTCTGTCAGCCTGCCCTGCAAATTTTGAACTTGCTAGTCTCTACAATTAGTTGAGAAAGTTTCTTAAAATCAATCTCAGTCTTTCTCAATCTCTCTCCCTAAACACACACACACACACACGTACACACATATGTATGTATATGTATATTCACATATTCTATTAATTCTGTTATTCTGGAGAACCCTAACACAGACTTTAGTACTGAGAGTGATTCTAGAGAATAATCTTAAGGATGAGTTTTCTAAATTGGTTCTGGGGTTGGTTCTCTAATCTGATTAGATTTAAAGGCCCTAATGACTCTCTTTCCAGTAGAAAACAGAGTACTGATAATCTATAGTGTGATGTGGCAGCAGAGATACACAAAATACCACCACTGGATATTCCTAAAAAAATAGTTTTAAGAGGCAAGGTTCCGGGTGACCACATACAAAATTTTGAACATTTTTGTCAAAATAACAAATATGAGATTGGCTGGCTAATCCTAAGTGTGCTGAACAAAGGAGAGAAAGGATGAGCTCAGAGATCTGAATTATCAGTGTTTAAGTACTTTGTAAATGACCAGAAAGTTTCTATGACTGCCCTGAAAAAAACCTCTTAACCCCTATAGCTGCAGAGCTGAGACTGATGAAAACCAAACTCAGAATCTCATCCTTTAAGTGGATGAATTACAATGCAAACTGAATTCACAACCTCACAGGGCATCTGCTAATAAAGTGAGGGCATTGACCAAGAAGAAGTAGGATTCTAAATTTTGGAATGGAGGTTATTTGGGAAGATCCTAATGAAGCTGGCAAAATTGAACCCTTAAATTCTCAGTCTTCTTTGCCAGTAGAAGCAGCCACTCATCCATATCTTAGATTAACTCTATTTGGCCTGAGAAAACTGCAATGGTCTCCTCTGAGGTATCTGCCATGCAAGACACTACTGATTCACCCCCACTACCCCTCTTTGCTTCTAGACCTATAACTAGTTCAAGTCTCAGCAGGCTCCTAAAGGTGAGGTGTGAAGTATGACCCATGAGGAATTATGCTATAGTCCAAAGAACTACATAATTTCTCCAATTTACAGACAAAAACCAAGGAAATATGTATGGGAATAGGTATTAAAGGTATGGGATAACAGTGGAAAAAATATAAAGTTGAATCAGGCTAAATTTACCGATAGGAGCTCATTAAGCAGAGGTTCCACACTTAATGTTGCAGCCCATGGGGTAAGAAAGAGCTTTAACAGTTTGTTTGGACGGTTGGATGAAACATAGACCAAAAGGTGGCCTAAACGACATGAAGTTAAAATGCCAGAACTGATTTGGTATACTCTAGAAGAAGAGATCCATAAAAAAAGAGACTTTAGGGACACTGTAATGTTCAAGTATTAACAGATTTATTTAAGGCCTACTCACCAAACCTGTGAGGTTCCAGAAGACACACCTTTCTTTTATCATGACTATGAAAAATAAAGTTGTAAGGGCAGCCCCAGCTTCTTTCCCCAGTTATGTGATCATTCTTCTCTGCAGGCTAGAACTTTCAGTGGGAACTGCTGCCACTGAATTGGGAAACCTAAATGCAATGGGAATAGTTGGATCCTAGAATGGCAGGAACCAAGTGGGGGCACTTAATCACCAAAGACAAGGTGAGCATAGTACCATAACTGAAGCAGAGTCAAAGCATTAATCAGAATAGTCTGACTCGTAGAGACCTATGGTGTTGGCTAGTTATCATGATGTTCCTAGAAGTGAAATGGATGGGAAGTCTACTAAATTTTTACTTGATCTGTATACGTGGAAGAATTTTAGGTCAAGTGATAAAAAATTTAATTTGAATTATTAAATTGGAGAGTCACAGCTTCTCAATCAATACCCAGACTTGTACCAGTTTACAAACCCAGACCCCTTGAATGAAGGGGAGCCTGGGTCCCTTTGAGGAAGGACACTGCCAAGTATTTATACTGTTAATCTTCCTCCCAGCCTCCTGCAAATGGACCTATGTGGCCTTTTACTAGGGTGATTGTGCGTTAGGGAAAAGGAAATAATCTACTACTGAGCATTAGCTCTGAATTGACCCTAATTCCAGGGAGACCTAAAATGTAACTGTGATCCAGCAGTCAAAGTAGGGCCTTATAAAGATTAAGTAATCAATGGAGTTTTAGCTCAGGTCTGTCTCATGTAGGCCCAGTGGGTCCTTGCAACCTTCTTGTGGGTTATTTTTCCTATTCCAGAGTACATAATTGAAGCAGACATGCTCAACGACTGGCAGAATCCCTCATTGGTCTCTGGACCTGTGTAGTGTAGGCTGTTGTGGTGGAAAAGCCAGGTGGAACCCATTAGAATGGCCTCTACCTAGGTAAATGGTAACCAAAAGCAATATTGCATATTCTTGGAAGGATTGCAGAGGTTAGTGCCACCATCAGACTTGAAAGATGCAGAGCTGGTGATTACCACCACATCCTCCTTCAAATCTCCTATTCAGCCTGTGTAGAAGAAAGATGACTCCTGGACAGTGGATTGTCATAAACTTAACTAGATGGTGACTACAATTGTAGCTGCTGTGCCAAATGTGGTTTCATGGCTTGAGCAAATTAACATATCCCCTGGTACCTGTATGCAGCTGGTTTTCTAACAAATGCTCTTTTCTCCATACCTGTCTTTATTAAGGTCCACCATAAGTACACTGTAAGTTGTTTGCTTTCAGCAGGCAAGGCCAGCAATACACTTCACTGTCCTGCTGCAGGGGTATATCAGCTCTCTAGTCCTATGTCATAATTTGCTTCACAAGAATCTTGACCACCTTCACAAGAATCTTGACCACCCTTTTATAAGATATTAGGCAGGTCCATTACATTGATGACATTATGCTGATGGGACCTAATGAGCAAGAAGCAACAACTACATTAGACTTACTGGTAAGATAGCTGCACGTCAGGGGATGGGAAATCTGACAAAAATTCAGGGGCCTTCTACCTCAGTGAAATTTTGAGGGGTGCAGTGGTATGGAGAGATATCCCTCCTAAGGTGAAGGATAAGTTGTTGCATCTGGCCCCTCCTACAACCCAGAAAGAGGCACGACATCTAGTAAGCCTCTTTGAATTTTGGAGGCAACACAGTCTTCAATTGGCTGTGTTATTCTGGCCCGTTTACCAAGTGACCCAAAAACCTGATAGTTTTGAGTAGGTCCCAGAACAGAAGGTTCAGGCTGCTATTCAAGCTGCTTTCCACTTGGGTCATATGATCCAGCACATCCAATGGTGCTTGAAGTGTCAATGGCAGATAGGGATGCCATTTGGAGTCACTGGCAAGCCCTCATACGTGAATTGCAGCACATGCCTTCAGCATATTGAAGCAAACCCCAGCTATTGTTCACAGATAACTATACCCCTTTTGGGAAACAGTTCTTAGTTTGCTAGTAGGTCTTAGTATAGACTGAGCACTTAATCATGGGCCACTAAGTTACCATGAGACCTGAGCTACTGATCATGAACTGGGTATTACTTGACCTACCAAGCCATAAAGTTGTGCATACACAGTAGGACTCCATCACTAAATCAAAGTGGTATATATGAGATCAGGCTCAAGTAGGCCTTGGATGAACAAGTAAGGAACATGGCCACAGTCCCCATTCCTGCTATACTACTATTTTATTTATGTTATTTATTTTTTTATTTTATTTTATTTTATTTTATTTTATTTTATTTATTTTTTGAGTCACTCTGTCACTCAAGCTGGAGTGCAGTGGCACAGTCTCGGCTCACTGCAACTTCCACCTCCCAGGTTCAAGCGATTCTTGTGCCTCAGCCTCCTGAGTAGCTCAGACTACAGGCGCATGGCACACACCACCACACCTGGCTAATTAGTGTATTTTTAGTAGAGATGGGGTTTTGCCATGTTGGCCAGGCTGGTCTCGAATTTCTGACCTCAAGTGGTTTGCCCACCTCGGCCTCCCAAAAAGCTGGGATTACAGGCATGAGCCACCATGCCCGGCCTATACTACCCTCTCTTTTCCAGCCTGCAACTATGGCCTTATGGGGAGTTCCCCACAATCAGCTGACAGAGAAAGAAAACTCAGGACTGGTTTACAGATAGTTCTGCATGATACACAGGTGCCATCTGGAAGTGGACAACTGCAATACTACAGGCCCTTTATGGGACAGCCCTAAAAGAAAGTGGTAAAGGGAAATCCTCCCAATGGGCAGAACTTTGACCACCTGGTTGTTCATTTTGCTAGGAAGAAGAAATGGCCATACATACAATTAGTTACCAATTCATGAGCTATGGCCACTGGTTTGCTGGATGGTCAGGGACTTAGAAGGAACATGACTGGAAAATTGGTGACAAAAAGGTCTGTGGAAGAGGTATATAAACAGATCTTTCTCAATGGGTGAAAAATGTGAAGATATTTGTGTCTCATATGAATGCCACCAAAGAATGACTTCAGCAGAAGAGAATTTTAATAACCAAGTAGATAGGATGACCTGTTCAGCCTCTTTCTCCAACCATGCAGGTAACTGCCCAATGAGCTCATGAATAAAGTGGCCATGGTGGCAGGGTTGTTATGTATGGTCTCAGCATCATGGACTTCCACTCACCGAGGCTGATCTGACTACAGCCACGACTGAGCGTTCAATCTGTTAGCAACAGAGACCAACACTGAGTCCCTGATATGGCACTATCTCCCAAGCTGATCACCTAAGTACCTGGTGGCAGGTTGATTACACTCATCTGCTCCCATCATGGAAGGGACATGATTACTGAATTACACATTCTGGATAGGGATTTGCCTTCCCTGCATGCATTTCTTCTGCCAAAACTACCATACATGGATTTACAGAATGCCTCATCCACCATCACAGTATTGTACGCAGCATTGCTTCTGATCAAGGAACTCACTTCACAGCAAATAAAGTGAGGCTATGGGCTTATCCTCATGAAATTCACTGGTCTTACCATGTTCCCCACCATCCTAAAGCAGCTGGCTTGACAGAATGGCAGAATGGCCTTTTTGTTTTGTTTTAATTAGAGATGCATCTCACTATGTTCCTAGGCTGGATTTCAACGAGGCTACGCAACCCTTTTGCCTTACCCTCCCCCAAGGAGATAGGACTACAAGCATGAGCCATCATACCTGGTTTGAATGGCCTTTTGAAGATGCACAGTGCCAACTATGTTGCAATACTTTGCAGAGCTAGGCAAGGTTCTCTAGGAGGCTGTATGTGCTCTGAATCAGCGTTCAGTAAATGGTGCTTTTTATTTCATAGTGAGGATTCATGGGGTGGAAACTGTGCCACCACTCACTCCAGTGACCCACTAGCAAAATTTTTGTTTCTTGCCCCTGTGACCTTATGCTCTGCTAAACTAGAGGTCTCGGTTCCAAAGGCAGAAATGTGTATACCAGGAGACATAGTGATTCCACTGAACTGGAAGTTAAGACTACCAACCAGCCACCTTGGGTCCCTGAAGCCTCTGAATCAACAGGCAAAGAAAGAAGTTACTATGCTGACTGGACTGACTGATCCTGACTACCATGGGGAAGCTGGATTGCTCCTCCACAACAGAGGTAAGGAAGAAGAGTATTTCTGGAATATAGGAGAGCTCTTAGGATGTCTCTTAGTAATACCATGTTCTGTAATTAAACTCAATAGAAAACGACAATGCCCAATTCAGGAAGGTCCACTAATGGTCTTTGGGTCACCCCACCAGAGAATACAACAAGCTGAGGTGATTGCTGTGGGCAAAGGTAATAAGGAACTGAATAAGGCAGTTATAAATACCAGCTAAAAATCACATGACCAGATATACAAATGAGAATTGCAATTGTCAAGAGTACTTCATCTTGATTTTGTTATGAACATGTATCTATGTATATAAAGTAAATGTCTATTTTTTCCCTTTTAATCCCTTATCATGAACATATCATATGATATATAATATTTAAGTATTGTTAACTTTATATTATAATGTAAAAGAAGAGGAAACATTAGTCAATAACTTTGCATCCTCTTCTGGGAAAATGATTAGTGCATTTTTGGTTATATGCAGGATTACTGTATCATGTTAAGTGGAAGTATGACCTTGTTATTGTTTTTATTTGAAGATTAAGTATGGTTTCATAGATGTGTATGAGTGCCAAGTTGACAAGGGGTGTGACTGTAATATTTAGTTTTACGTGTTAACTTGGCTAGGCCACAGTATCCAGACATTTAGTCAAACAGCAGTCTAGATATCACTGTGAAGGTATTTTTCAGATGAGAGTAACATTGAAATCAGGAGACTTTGGGTAAAGATTACAACCTATAACGTAAGTGGGCCTTATTTAATCAGTTGAAGGTCTTAAAATAAATACCCCTCTCTCTGCATGTGTCTCTTCCTGTCTTTCTACGCATGGGTGCATGTGGGAGTGCAAGCGCACACATAAACACACATACACACACAATTAGTTCTGTTTCCCTGGAGAACCCTAAGATACACACATAGAAGAAAATAACTAGGTGCGGTTTTTGTATTGTTGAAATTTGCCATTTGACATTGGAATACATTCTTAAGTAAATGTGGTTATGTGAGACATCATTTTAATGTCCATTTCTCGCTTTATGTTTTTTTGCTAATGACTTATTACTTGCTGTTTATTTTATATTTATTTTAGACTATGGAAATGATGTTAGACAAAAAGCTAATTTGAGCGATTTTCTTATTCGAGTTCAAATGGGTCATAAAGCAGCGGAGACAACTCACAACATCAACAATGCATTTGGCTCAGGAACTGCTAACGAACCTATGGTGCAGTGGTGGTTCAAGATATTTTGCAAAGGAAACACGAGCCTTGAAGATGAAGAGCATAGTGCTAGCCATCAGAAGCTGACAACGATCAATTGAGAGCAATCATCAAACCTGATCATCTTACAACTACACGAGAAGTTGCCAAAGAAATCAACGTCGACCATTCTATGGTTGTTCAGCATTTGAAGCAAATTGGAAAGGTAAAAAAGCTCAACAGGTTTGCTCATGAGCTGAGCAAAAAAAAAAAAAAAAAAATCATTATTTTGAAGTGTTGTCTTCTCTTATTCCATGCAACAACAACAAATGATTCTCTCAGTTGGATTGCGGTGTGCACCAAAAAGTGGATTTTATATGACAACTGGTGACAATTGGCTCAGTGGATGGACTAAGAAGCTCCAAAGCACTTCCCAAAGCCAAACTTGCACAAAAAAACTCATGGTCACTGTTTGTTGGTCTGCTGCCGGTCTGATCCACTACAGCTTTCTGAATCGCGGGAGAACCATTACATATGATAAATACACTCAGCATATCAACGAGATGCACCAAAAACTGCAACACCTGCTGCCAGCACCAGTCACAGAAAGGGTACAATTCTCCAAGACAACACCCGACCGCACATTGCACAACCAACACTTCAAAAGTAGAAGGAATTGGGCATGAAGTTTTGCCTCATTCATCATATTCATCTTACCTCTTGCCAACCAACTACCACTTCAAGCATCTTGACAACCTTTTGCAGGGAAAACACTTCCACAGCCAGCAGGATGCAGAAAATGCTTTCCAAGAGTTTGTTGAATCCCGAAGCACGAATTTTTGTGCTACAGGAATAAACAAATGTGTTTCTTGTTGGCAAAAATGTGCTAATTGTAATGGTTCCTATTTTCATTAAGAAAGATGTGTTTGAGCCTAGTTATGATTTAAAATTCATGGTTCAAAATCACAATTATTTTTGCAGCAACCTTAGCTGAAATGGATATTTAGGGAAGTACACTAACCATTTTACCTAAAACTTCTAAGTCTATATTTTTAATAAAATAAAGAACATACTTTTCTTAACTAAGCTTAAAGTATCTTGAAGAATATTAATCTATCTTTGGAAATCTTTATATACGCATTTAGAAAATAATAAGATGATTAATCAAAATTACAAGTGATTTTTTTTTCCAAGATGATAGACTGAAGGCTTTGTTAGCGGGCCTCACCTGCTTGGAAACAGCAGAGTGGTGTGTAGAGATTCACAGTGTAAACTTTTATCCAAGAAGGAACACAGGAACTCAATAGAAAAACTGAAAGAAACTTCAGACACTTTGAAAGAAGTGGTGGGCAGCAACCTACACCATGAGCCAGGCAGACCACTGTGAGTCTCCAGAGCATGAAAGCGGGAGAGAATGTCTCCTTGATACACATTCCTACTGAGGAGTTGAGCAAGCCAGACCACAGGGGAGCACCTTAACCCTACCCAGCACTGGAGTTGATCTGGTGAGCAGTGGGAAGTATATGAAAAACAGCAGTACTTTGCATGTACCCTGAAACCCCAGTGGGGACAGAAGGAAACCATTCCTGATAGAGGAACCTTACAGCTAACTCAGGCAGTGGTCACAGGATGCGAGAAGCTCCCAACTGAGATGTGCACTCTAATCTCTCCAGTGGGGACAAACTCCCTTGGCCAGAACTGAGGGGCGAGTGGGAAGTATGCTCTTGCCACAGGAGCAGCAGCCAAGTGTCCCAGCTTTGTGAACAAACAGGGAGAAGTGAGGCCTGAAAGGCATGGTTTCTGTCTCAGGCAGCAGGAAGGCTTATGGCCTGGGGCAGTTCTGCATTCTGAACACAGACTGCCTGGGACCCAGCTAGCCGTTGCCAGCAGAAGACTGTGGGTGTGAGACCCACCTTGTCAAGAGTGTGGGAGTTGGGTGGGTCTCACTGACACCTGCTACTCCTTCTCCCAATGTGGATTCTTTTGTGCAGCAGAGTCAGTTGTGCTTCTCCCTGGAACATTACCCTAGTGGCCAGGGAACTGCCCTCCAAGCCCCATTGGGACCACTGCTTGTGCTTACACATGAGGAGCCAGAATGCAAATCTGTTTGACCCAGCCCAAACCTGGGTTTGCCCCTCCACCTGCCTTGGTAGCATAACACAACAGACAGGGACTTTTGGGAGTTTCATGGCCTTGCCCATCGCCTGAGACACAAGTACTTCCCCTGGGCATCATAAGTCAGGCACAAATCCCATGGCCACCATAGCAATTGGCTCTCTCCTGCAAACACCACCTCCTGGCTAGAGACCAATTGGTGCAGCCCATTACAACATCTGCTGACACAACAACACACCACTTGAGAAGGAGAAAACTTCTGCATGACCTCAGCTAACATCATTTACCCACACCATCCCAGCTAATCAGGAGGTCTTGAGCCTATTCATCTGCCCAGTACATTACTACTATAGCTGGGATTTGAGAAAGCCATCACAGTAATGCTATTTTTAGCCAGGGAAATCTTTCAGAGTCTATGTCATTCCCCTGCTACCCTTATCATAGCTTGTGCTTACACCTGCTGCTGGGAGACCAGAGGGCAGGGCAGCTTGGTCCAGATCCACCCAACACTGTCCCCCTCTGAAGCTCAGAGCAGAGCCTAAGCCACTGCACATCCTGCAGACCTGTCCACAGCCTGAGGCATCAGACAGCTTCTCCACTTGGCTAATAAGAAGCATCAGTGACCAATTCTCCTCAGAAGGAAGAACGAAAATTACAGGTGAATAATCGTAGCCCAAACGGAATGTTAAGCGGAGAGTGCTGGAGCTTATCAGAGAGTTCACTGGAAGAATCTGTGACACACCAAAAAAGAAAAAAGAAAGTAACAAGAAGCTGGCAGAGATCAAACCCTGAGAGACTTAGTAATCTGTGGACAGGGGAGATGGGAGTGCTCTTGGCCTCTCTGGCCCTTGCAGCAGACTGCTGGTATCCAAGCTCAAAGAGGGCTTCTCTGCACTCGTGAGCACAAGTACCAGAGTGAGCTGTGATTTATGGACTCCTCAAGGGCA
The DNA here is from genome assembly GCF_003255815.1 of Theropithecus gelada. Taxonomy (NCBI): domain Eukaryota; kingdom Metazoa; phylum Chordata; class Mammalia; order Primates; family Cercopithecidae; genus Theropithecus; species Theropithecus gelada. The sequence goes on from NC_037689.1 coordinate 3,543,533, forward strand.
TTACCTTGCTAGCACAAGGTCCCTTCACTTTCCCTCTGGACCGGAGCTATAGCAGTGGGTGCCATGCTGGATGTGCACCCATTGTGAGACTTTGTTTTGCTCAGGGACCTTCAATCCTTGTGTCTTCACATCACTGGATGATTTGCACATATTCCCCCAGCAACAGCTTAGAGTGTGGAAGCCCCACAAGGTGGCTAGACCAGATGAGCAGCAGGATTCACAGCTGTCTGGCCCTCAGGGACTGCCACACCTATGGGAGCAGAGAGTGCACCACATCAAGGGAGCACCCTGTGGGACAAAAGAAACCAGACTGCAGGCCTTGAGTCCCAGAAGTTTCTACTTGTGGGAAGTTTCCTTCAGCAGAGGCACAGGTGCAAGGCCATGCTCAGTGGTGAAAAACTGCAGTTCTACCCCAGCAGTCAGGCAGCTCCAGGGCTCACGAAGGGACCTAGAGAAGGAAACTTCTCCCCCTTGCCCAGCACTTGCAGATACAGGTGGGGCTTCTCTTCCAGGAACTCAGCATGAGTGTGCCTATAGACAGTCTTTCTGGAGCACTTCAGGGTGACTACATCTCCACAAGAGGAGTGCCTTCTGGGTTCAGGCTTGCATAAGAAGTAAAGTCACAACTCCTCTTTACACGGAATGCCAGCATTCCTGCAGATGGACAGAGGTCCTTGTCTGATCTGAATATCCAGAACACTGGGACAAGGGCATGATGAGGAAGCAGATGGCTTTCCTGCTGGCCTGGGAGAGGAGCTGAGATGGCTCCCTTCTGTCCCCTTGCAAAGACCTCAGTACATTTCAGAGAGCTCCCCCAGCCAGCTCAGTCAAGGCTGGGCCTTCTGCCCACAAACGGGATATACCCACCTATATACCCTATATATATAAAACCTATATATGGGTAAACTGCATATACCCACCTGCTTCAGCTGCAGCTGGTTTTCACCTGTGGGTGCCTATACTAGCATGAAGGCTGAACTATTCAATGGCAGAGGTCTCATGAAGCTTATCTCATTCCCCAGTGGTATGCACTTTGTTATTTTTTCCCCAGTATACTTCTCACAAAAATAACAAAATGTACACCATGGGGAAATGAGATAAGCTTCATGAGACCTCTGCCATACTGGCCCATGGGAGACAGTAAGCCTTCTCACACACCCAGCACACTGCTACTATAACCAGCAGCTAAGAAAGCCATTGCACAAAGATTCTGTACAACCAAAGAGCTCATACACAGTCTTTGACACTGAAAGCACCCAGAGCCAAAGCTAGGTGACCATACACTACACCCATTAAAGTCACATCCTCAAGGAGAGAAAAAAATTTAAAAACCCAGTAAAATCAGAAATAAATTTAAAAATAATAAGAGGAAATTATCTACCCAAATGAGAAGGAACCAGAAAAATGATTCTGGCAACGTGCAAAAACAGAGCTCTACAACACCCCCAAAAAGATCACACGAACTCTCCAGTGATGGATCCAAACCAAAATGAAATATTTGAAATATCAGATAAAGAATTCAAAATGTTAATTATTAGGTTGCTAAATGATATCTAAGAGAAAGTTAAAAACCAACATAAAGAAATAACTGGACCAAGTAGAAGAAGAATTTCAGAGCTTGAAGACAAGGCTTTCAAATTAACACAATCAGATAAAATTTTTTAAAAAGGAATTAAAAGAAATGAACAAAGTCTCCAGTAAATATGGGTTTAGGTACAAAACATCCAAATCTAAGAATCACAGGTGTTCCTGAGGGAGAAGAAAAAGCAAAAAACTTGGAAAACCCATTTGAGGAAATATTTGAGGAAAATTTTCCTGGTCTTGCTAGAAATTTAGACATCCAAATACAAGCAGCTCAAAGAACTCACAGCAGATTCATTATAAAAAGGACATTACCAAATCATCAGGCTATCTAAAGTCAACATGAAGGAAAGAATTCTAAGAAGAGTGAGACAAAAGTATTGGATAACTTATAAAGGAAAAACTTATCAGACTAACAGCAGACTTCTCAGCAGAAATCTTACAAGCCAAAAGGGATTGAGTCCTATCTTTAGTCTCCTCAAATGGAATAACTGTCAGCCAAGAATTCTCTATCTATCAAAACCAAGTTTCATAAATGAAAGAGAAATGAAGTCTCTCCCAGACAAGCAAATGCTGATGGAATTTGTCTCCACTAGACCAGAACTATAAGAAATGCAAAAGGAGTTCTAAATATCAAAATGAAAGGTCATATGCACCAGTATGAAAACACTTGAATGCAAAAATTTCACAGGACTTATAAAACTGTAACACATTGAAGAAAATCAAGCAACTAGGTAGCAGCACGATGACTGCAACAGTACATCACATGTCAATATTAACATTGAATGTAAATGGTCTAAATGTGCCACTTAAAAGATACAGATGGACAGAATGGAAAAAAACACAAACCAAATATCTGCTGTCTGCAAGATACCCAGTTAACTTGTAAAGATGCTTATAGACTTAAGGTAAATGGGGAGGAAAAATATTCCATGTTAATGGAAACCAAAAGTGAGTGGGAATAACTATTCTTAGATAAAACAGACTTTAAATCAACAACAGTAAAAAAGACAAAAAATGTCACTATACAATGATAAAGAAATCAATTCAACAAGAAGATACAACAACCCAAAATATATGCACACCTAACTCCAGAGCTCCCAGATTAATAAAACAGAAACTACTATACCTAAGAAAAAGAGATAGAAAGCAATACAATTATAGTGGAGGACTACAACACCCTATGGACAGCACTGGATAGATCATTGTGACAGAAAGTCAACAAACAAACACTGGACTTAAACTGGACTCTAGAACAAGTGGATTTAACAGACATTTACAGAAAATTCTACCCAAAAACTGCAGAATAGACATTCTTATTGTCAGCACATGGGACTTTTTCAAGATAGACCATATGCCAGGCCACAAAACAAGACTTAATAAATTTTAAAAAATCAAAAGCATATCAAGTATCAAATCAACCCAAAGCAGAATAAAACCATAAATCATTTCCAAGAGGAACTCTCAAAACCATACAAATATATGGAAATTAAATAGTCTACTCTTGAATGATCTTTGGGTCAAAAATAAAATCAAGATGGAGATTAAAAATGTTTTTGAAATGAGTGAAAATACTGACACAAGTTATCAAAATTTCCGGGATATAGCAAAAGCAGTGCTAAGATCAAAGTTTATTGCACTAAATGCCTACATCAAAAGGACAAAAAGATCACAAATTTACAACCTAACATCACACCTCAATGAACTGGAGAAACAAGAACAAGCCAAACCCAAAGCTAGCAGAAGAAAAGAAACAAGAAATAACAAAGGTTAGAGTAGAACTCAAGAAAACTGAAAATAAATTTAAAAAATACAATGGTCAATGAAACAAAAAGTTGGTTCTTTGAAAAGATAAACTAAATTAATAAACCACTAGCTAGATAAAGTAAGAAAAGAAGATTCAAATAAGCTCTATCAGAAATGAAAATGGAAACATCATACTGATAACACAGAAATACAAAGGATGACTGAGACTACTATGAACACTTCTATGCACTCAAAGTACAAAATCTAGAGGAAATGGATAAATTCTTGGAAATACACAACCACACAAGCTTGAATCAGGAAAAAAAAAAAAAAATAGAAATCCTGAACAGAGCACTAACAATTAGTGAGACTGAATCAGTTAAAAAAAAAAAAAAAAAAAAAAAAGCCCAAAATCTCCCAACCAAAAAATCAAAACAAAACAAACAAACAAACGAAACACCCAGGACCAGATGGATTCACAGCCAAATTCTATGAGACAAAGAACTGATGCCAATCCAACTGAAACTGCCCCAAAAGATTGACAATAAGGGAATCCTCCTTAACTCATTCTACAAAGCCAGTGTCATCCTGATACCAAAGCCACAAAAGGACATAAAAAAAGAAAGCTACAAATCAATATACTAATGAACATAAATGCAAAAATCTTCAACTAAATATTAGCAAACCTAATCTACCAGCACATCAAAGAGATCATTCACCAAGATCAAGTCGGTTTCATCCCAGGGATGCAAGCATGGTTCAATATACACAAGTCAATAAATGTGATTCACTATATAAACAGAATTAGAAACAAAAACCATATGGTCATCTTAATAGATGCAGAAAAAGCATTCAATAAAACAGAGCATCCCTTTATGATGAAAAACCTCCAACAAACTAGGTACAGAAGAAACATACCTCAAAATATTAAGAGCCTTTTATGAGAAACCCACAGCCAACATCAAAATGAATGGAGAAAAGTTTAAAGCATTCCCCTTAAGAACTGGAAAAAGACAATTATACTCACTTTCACCACTTCTATTCAACATAGTACTAGAAGTCCTAGCCAGAGCAATCAGGCAAGACAAAGAAATAAAGGTGATCCAAATTGAAAAAAGGAAGTCAAACTATCTCTTGTTTATAACTCAGGAATGGAAAACCAAATACTGCACATTCTCGCTTGTAAGTGGGAGCTAAGCTATGGGTACACAAAGGCATACAGAGTAGTATAATGGACACTGGAGACACAGAAACGGGGAGGTTGTGGGGGGTGAGGGAAGAAAAATTATCTACTGGGTATAATGTACACTATTCAAGTGATGAATGCACTAAAAGCCCAGACTTGACCATAGTACAATTCATCCATGTAACCAAAAACCACACATAACCATAAAGCTACTGAAATAATAAAATAAATAAAAATACTAAAAAAAACACAAAATTACAAGTGAATAAAACACTTCTAAATGTTTAAAGGAGCTCATTTATTGGAATGCTGTAAATTTTTCTACTGCAATTTTGGCTAGGAAATAAAGTGATTCTTAAAAGCAAACGAGAACAAAACAGCAAGCGCAGTAACAAGGCCCTCACAAACTCAAGACCCAAGTTACACACATGATTTTATGCTGAATTAAAACCATATTAATTATTAGGTATTAAATAGTAATTAATACTTAATGACAGAAGTTGAGGAAGAGCTAAAAAGACTACTAAATAATCAAAAGCAGTTTTCTGAGTCAAATATGGAACCCTTCAAATGGTTTTGAAAGCCTATAAGCTAACCTATAAATATCAAAACACTAGAACAGTGGAGGCAATCCTGTAACTAGTCATATAAAGAAGTATTCCTTACCAGAGCAATTACCAAAACATCCTTTCATTAAAGGATTTCCTTAGATTCTTATACTCCAACTCAAAGAGTAACTGTATTCCTCTATATGACCAGCATATCCCAAAACTGCTTTCCTTAGTTTCATACCCTTAGAAATAGAGAAGGATCTTCTCTTTCAGCATAGACCTTAAAATCCAATCCTCTTATTTTATATTGAGCAAACTAGACAGACTATATTGAAGCTAGACTATATGACTTGCCAATCCTGTAGTCTCACAGCTAAGCAGGAGTTTACCCATTTTACTATGTCTTTCTATAATGGGCCTTTGAGCCTTCTCGGGGCTATTTTGGTTTGTGGATAACTATCTATATTTGTTTTTTTGTAGGGGAATGAAGACTGGTTATCTCCTACTCCACTATCTTGGTGACATCACCTGCTACTGTGCCTTCTCTGGTTTAAATTTGTATGTACTAACTCCCACGTCAGAAAGAGAAATTTACTATATCAGTGCAATTATGAGGGACCTGGCATAGTGCCTAACACACTGTGGTTGGCACTTGAACTGGTATATACCAGTTTCCTAAGTCAATCTAATGAAATCAGCAACCTCTCTTCATCTCACTCCTAGTGGGTCTTAACCTTGACACTACCTCCCTGCTTTGAAGGACAATAAAACTGGGGCAGCAAATATATTTTAAAAATAAATAAATGCTGCTTAATGAGATCACTTGGACAGATTTCTTGCCTAATTCTGAAAATTATTTACTAATAAATAATATCTTTCCCTTATCATTGAAAATGTGTTTAAAAGAGTGTTTTGTCAAAGCAAATGACAAAACTTTACTTTGAAAACTTCTGCTGACCTTTTATTCCTGAAAAAAATGGTACAAATTAACCTATACCTCTACAAAATAAGTTTGCAAAGCATGTCAAGCATTTGGTGCAGCGCTTTTTCTGTTTCTTACCAGGTCCCGTTGATCCTCCTGTACCAGATCCATTTTGTGTACCAAGCAAAATATTTTGGCATCTGGAGAGTTCTGCAGAATGGCCTCCAGGCATGATTGGTAATAGTGCATGTCCTTTTCCAGTTCGCGGCTCTCCACATCAAAGACATAAATCAGAACCTCCACATTTCGGAAGATGTTGTCCCGTTGGCTAGTAAAATAATTTTCCATGAAGGTGTCTTGCCTGGTAGAAAAAAAATATATAGTAAGCAAATCCGCAGTTCAATCACTCCTCCTTATGACCTATTTTTGTTGGCTTGATCAATGTGAAAGATAACCTTAAGGCTTCAATCTAAAGGGCAAATCATAACAAATAAGTCTGGCCTTACCTTCTTACCTCTTGAGGCACAACTTGAGCCAACAAAAGAAGTTTGCAAAGCATGTCAACCATTTGGTGCAGCCCCTTTTCTGTTTCTTACCAGGTCCCACTGATTCTCCTGTACCAGATCCATTTCTCTGCCCCTCTCCTTATATTCTAAACACACTGACTTTTTCTCAATTCCTCAAGTGACACATGGTTTATCCCTATGTAGCCTTTACACATGCTGTTCACTCTGTCTCAGATGCTACCCCCCACCTCTTCATCTAGTTAACCCCTGCTTGTCTCTTTAGATTTCAGTTCAATCCATATTTCCTCACAGAAACTGCCCATGGCCTCCTGATAGGTCAATCCACTAAGCATAGGCTCTTATATCAATACATTCCTCTTACTTCTAACACTTACCACAAGTTATTACACTTGTTTGTGAGAGTTCTTCATTAATACCATTCACTTCCCTAGACAGCAAGTTCCATGTATGTTACTATTCTTCATTGTTTCCCAGCTTCTAACAGTGTTAAGTACTCAATGAAAATTTGCTGAATGAATAACTCAACAGTCAAATATTCTAAACTACATTAAAATGACTCCAATGGTAACTTTTTTTTTTTTTTTTGAGATGGAGTCTCGCTCTGTCGCCCAGGCTGGAGTGCAGTGGCCAGATCTCAGCTCACTGCAAGCTCCACCTCCCGGGTTTACGCCATTCTCCTGCCTCAGCCTCCCGAGTAACTGGGACTACAGGCGCCCGCCACCTCGCCCGGCTAGTTTTTTTGTATTTTTTTTGTAGATGTTGCTCTCTGCTCCTTAGGCTAAGTGCTGCTTTCCAGGAAGCTCTCAATTACCACTTGGCCAGCAGAAAACAGTAGCATCCGGTAGTAGGAGAAAAAAATCAGCAACCTAGGTTCTAGTCCTGCACTTTGCTATTAATTAGCTGTGTGAACTCAGCAGAATCATAATCTCCCCAGGCCTCAGTTGCCTTATCTGTAAAAACGAAGATCATCACATCTTAGTGCCTAAAAGCAAGGGACTTGGGACTAATGTCTTAACACGGATTCGAAAATTAGAACCAATGATAATGAGGAAGGATTTGTATGGAGATAGGTGCTAAGATGTTAAGTGATCCATCTGCTATCAGGAATGGAGTCATTTTCTTATAGAGTATTTAGCTATTGCATTATTCTTTCAACACATATTCACTGAGCACCCACTCTATGGCTGGCTCTATGCTAAGAGCTGGGATACACTGAGCTAGCAATATCTATGCATTTTGTGAGGCACTCTGCTATGCAACTTTGTATAAATTATCTTAATCATCAAAACAACCCTATGAGCTGGTACCATTGCCTTCACTACTGTACAGATGAAGAAACTGTGGCTCAGAGAGTTTAAATGATTTACCCAAGATAACACAGTTAACAGAGCTGAGGTGCAAACCCCAATCTGACTCCAAAACCTATGCTCCTATCCACTGTGCAATGCACACTGCTCCTTCAGCACAGAGATGCAATGGCCATAGGGTAGGGAGCAACATCAGCATACATCCATAGGGTGTGTACAATTGTGATGGAATATGTGGTGAATACTTTGCTCATAAGAGGAAGAGCTAACTCCTACTCTTCCAAAAAGTAGGTCACTTAGCTAGAGAATGTGTGCTCAGTGTCTGATCTACAGTATTGAGACTGCCTGGAGAAAATTATTGATGTTTTATTACTAAGAACAAAGTAGTATGGTATGACAGCTAAGAGCTCAGCACTGGTGTCAGGATGCCTGAGACAGAAACCTAATTTATTCCTCCACAAAAGGGGATAATCTATCCCAAACTACAGATACCTAGATAGAGCTTGGATTAGTGCTATTTAAACATGTCACATACAGAGGGCATTTTCACAATTCCATAAAAGTCAGAGATGTTTATTGACTCAAGTGTCAATTTTGAACTAATTTCTATCTAATCTATTACAAATGATAGTTACTCTAGGTGTATTCACCATGCTGATATGCTAGATGCCATGATTACTGACATCAACTTCACAAACAAGTAAGCAGATGGTACTTACCCACCACAATCCCACAGGTTCAATACCAGGTTTCCCAGAAATCGAACATGAGAATGTTCTACATCAACTGGAAGACAAATATGACAGATCTAGTAATTATAGCAGGTGAAGTGAAATTCAAAATAAGCAAAGCACTAACCCATGAAATTTAGAAGGACCAAAGTGGAGTGAAATGCTCAAAGCCACAACAAGAAGGTGATTTTCAGCTGAGTAGTGTGGTTTAGTGGCAAGGTGGGCACCTAAACTACCCTGAGCTACAGAATTGGCTCTCATGTAAGTCATTTTACTTTTTAGTAGTTTAATACCTAGAGCAGAAACAATCTCCAATTACAATACTTATGTTAAAATTTCAACATGTAATAGATATATACCATTTAATCAGCCTTCCCTGTCCCACCTGCCCCCACCAACCTCACACACACACACAAATTTTAAAAAAAAGTAACAAAAAACAAACATAACACATAACCAAATGAACTCCTGCTATTGATTTCCTTTCCAGTTAATGACCCTAACTTTTTCCCACTTTTGACTCTTCTATCCACATTCAATACATTGCTAGTCCTTTGTAATCTCTCTTAATTCCATTCCTTATTTTATAACCCACCACAAACACTAAGGAAGCCCCTTATCATCTGTCTACACTACTACAATAGCTCCATAACTGACCTCCCCACCAAAAAGCCTTACTCACTTTTACTTCATCCTACAGGCTACTGTCAGGCTCATCTTCTTAACACTACTTTGAACATGTCACTCCCCATTCAAAACACTTTCAATGGCTCCTCCATGCCTATGGGGAGGCATTCAAGGTCCTTCACAATTTGGCTTCCAGTCTACCTATACATTCCCCAATGATCCACATTAATAAAGCCTTTCACTCCAGCCCAATTTGGTTTATTCACAGTCCTCCCAAACCCCACTACCTCCCCAACCCCCAAAATACTTTACACCAGGGGTCGCAAACTTGCTAACAGGGGCCAGGCCAGTAAACGTATATGAGCAAAGTTGGCCACATATGGAGGGTAAACATCTACCCAATGGGATAGTAGAGTGAGCAGCAGTTACTCAGCTCTGGTTCCTTTGCCATGCAGGAATGGGGGCTCTGGGTTACCAGACCTTTAAGTTTTTCAGCAGTAGTGGGAAATCCATATTTTTATGAAAACTTTTACATGTTGATAACTAATTGCCATTTTTAGAAAACATCACATGGGCCAAACAAAACACATCTACAGGTCTTATCCAGGATACAGGCTGCCTGTTTGCGACCTCTGAGTTACACTTCCCTCCCCTCTATTCTTCACCTACTCTGTTCATCTGCCTGGAAAGCCCTCCCCATCTTTCTTTCAAACTATATTCATCTTTTAAGAGCCAGCCTAAATCCCACCTCCTCTAAAAGCCCTGCCTGGCTACCCCCACTTACCGTCATCTCTCCCTCTGAATTCATTCAAACATTTATTAAGCATCTACTCTCTGCCAGGCACTAAAAATCCCAAGGAGTAATAATGAAAGATTTTATCCTGAAAATTTATCAAAGTCTAGGAATTATAATCTATACAATTTGTGATAATCACACAGTGATATTTCTCCTATGACTATCTCAAAGCTGTTGCTTAAATTGACTGCTATCTAACTTTTGTGCAATTTTATCTTCTTATAAACTACATTGTAAGCAGCAGAGCATTATTTTAAAAAGCACGGGCTTTGGAGTCGAACAAATCTTCATTCAAATATCATGGCTCTACCTCTCTGTGTGACCTTGGGCAAGTCACTTAAGCTCTGAGTATTAGTTTCCTCTTCTATTAAAAAAGTAAGTGGGCAGGGGGGCGCGGGGCATAGCATTGACCTCACAGGATTACTATGAGGATTCAATGAATTCTCATACATAAAGTGCCTGGCACGTAGTAGGTGCTCAAACTACTTCCCTTCTCCCCTTTACTTCCCCCTCCTTGGAAAAGGAATCATATCTTACATGTCTTTGTATTTCCAACAGAGTCTACGAGAGAGTAGGTGCTCAAACTGCTATTAATTTGAAGACTATGTATACGGTCTAGTACTAAAAAAAAATGGAAAGAAGTGCTACTGAGAAAGGGAAAGACAATAACAAAAGAAGTGACAGGATTCAGTGACTGTTTAGACATGGGGCACATGGGATAGAAATCAGGTTTCTACTCCCATATCATAGAAATTATTCTCATCAAGTGACCAATGGCCCCATAACCAAATCCAATGGACCTTTTAGTCCTTGTCTTACTTTCTGCAGCATGACACTGTTGACTACTCTCTTCTCAAAAAATTCTCTTCTCTTGGTCTCTGATATCATATCTACAACTTCTCTGGCAGATCCTCCCTTACAATTCCTATTCTTCTTTCTGTCCCTTAAATGTTGGGAGTTCTTCAGGACTCCATCCTTGGCCACCTTCCCCAAGGCAAGCTAGTCTATTCGTATTATTTTATTTGCCATTTAGACACTGATGACTCAGAAACAGGTATCTCTAGGACAGACTTCTCTCCTACCTTTCTGACATATATTACAGATCTCCATTTGAATAAACCACAAGTATACCAAACTCAACGTATCCAAGTATATGTAGCTCATCATCTCCCCTTTCTTCCTACAAATCTATTCCTCTTTCAGTCTTCTCTATCTCAGTGAATTCAACCAGTTGCCTAAGCCAAAACCTCAGTTTCATCCTTCAGTCCGCTTTTTTCCTCATCATTCTCCCTAAATCTACCAGGAAGTCTGGCTGACTCTATCTCTTAAATAGATCTCAAATCCATTTGCTTCTCGCCATATCCACTATCATCACCCTAGCCCAAACTAAGCCCCCATCATCTCTCACCTGGTCTACTAAAATAGTTTCCTAACCTATCAACCTCTTTCTAACCTTGCCTCCCTCCAATCTATCCTCCATATTACAGATAGAGTGATCTCTCTCCAAAATGCAGATTTTCATTCTTCTTTAAACAGAAAAAAAACCATGTCTCTCTGCATATGCACAATTGTATACACCCAGAAAAGAAAGGGCCAGAAGGATAACCTCAAAACTACTAATTGTGGTTGTCCCTAGGAAGCAGGCCTGAGAGGGAGAAAAGAGGCTTTTCACACGTCTGTAATGTTTGAATTTTTCACAAGTACTACTTTTGTAATTAAAACTGAAAATTAAAAATATAAAATATAAATCTGCTCATGTTGCTTTTTTTTTTTTTAAACATTTTCCCTAATCCCCGGGACCTGTAAAATATCGCTCTTCTGTTTAAAACTCTCTCTACCCTCAGGTCCTACTACCTAACTTGGCTTACAAGACATTTTATGATCTAACCACCCACTTCCTGCTTCCCTCTTTAGTCTCATGTCTTCCATATATGGCTTTCTGGCTCTCCTAGTCTTCCTACCCTATTATCACAAGAACAACTAAAAAGAACCAAGAACAGAGCTTTGGGGAATGACACACACTTACGGGGCAGAAAGAAGAAAATACTATGATAAAGATTTTTTTTAAAGAGAGATGGGATGGTTAAAGATAATGGAAGAAAACCAGGGTAACAGAGCATTAAATAAAAGCCAAGGGAACAGAGAATTTTGAGAAGGTAGGAAATCTTGGAGCCGTCAACAGTGTTTGAGACTAAAATACTTCATAATCATTTTTATTGACAAGTTTACTGTTCCAACAAATACATTTTAGCAGCCCCCTAATAAATTAATAATATCACAATCATGTACTCTTACTTCAAATTTCAAAACACAGTAGGCTCTAAGTTTAACAAAATAAAACTGGACTATTTTCAGCAATGAGAAACTAGAAAAACACTAAAACATTAAAATCAATGTAATATTTTAAAAGTACTCTTACTACTTTTAAAGAAAATCAGCAACTACATAAAGAGGACTATCAAGCAAAAAGTAATGCACTATATATGTATTTTGAACTTGTCTGTAAGTTTAGCAGTAGAACCCAGGTATTTCTTTAGCAATGACAAACTAGCTAATGATGATATCCTAAAACATAGTATTTTAAAGTATACTTTCACTATCTGTAAGGAGATACAGTGATTACTAACAAAGTATTAGTAATAAAGGTTCTGCTTGAGATATTCTAAGGACAAGAGCTCTGTCCTGTTCTCTGTGCCTCCTACATAAAAAGTTCCAGAAAAGCACTTGCTAAATAAATGGTTTGCCTTAATGTATAGGGTTCATATAATTCGCAAAATTCTGTTCACAATAAGGCTGCTAGGTTATATCAAAACTATTTCAAGCAGTTTGAATAGCTCTGAAATGTTGGTTGCAAGACTGTTCTCTGGATTCAGGGTAATAAGTCAACTCTGATCAGCTATATAAAAACAGCAACAGCAACTGGACTAGAAAAAGGTGCTTCAACAAAGTGTGCAGAATTTAAAACAGAAATAAAAATACGTCTGCCAGGAATTGTTAGGAGAGGGTAAGCTAGATAGAATGTGGCATAAGGAATAAGGGAAGAGCATAGATTGACATTCCAGCTCTGATACTTCCTAGCTTAGTGATATTAACTTCTAAGTTGTACCTCCTTCTTTATTCCCTATAAAAATGAAGTTAAGATGAGAACTAAAGTAAATAAAACAGTACACAAAAGCCTGACAAATAACAGTTGTTCAGTAACTATTAGCTTCCTCTAATCTACTGAAACCATAAGGGTAATTAGGCCCAAATATTTAACTTGAAAGAAAAAAAAAAAGTTTTAATCTATCAAATCAAGACAGAGAGAAGTTTGGACAGGTAGACTTTCCAGAGGCCAGAGCTACAGATGTCAATTAAAGAGGCATGACAGGCCATGGGACATTATCCTGACCAAAACTTTCGACCAATGACTTAGATGAAAACTAGATGAGATATTCATCAAATGTACAAACTCCATGGAGTTAGGAAATATAGCTAATATATCAGATAAGAGAATAAGTAGCTAAAATGAAAATAGGATCCAATCCCTTTTTTTATGGATGAGAAAAAAGGGATTGGACTTGTTCTGAATTTCACAGTTAACAAACAAAGGGTACAGGAACATATCATGGGCTAAAACAAACAAAACTAAATAATTTAATAGAAGTAAGCATTTATTCTTTGGTTTAAAATATTAATTGCCCAAAAGCCAGAAGGGTATGTGTTTTAATAACAACATATTTGAAAGGGAATTTGAATATATTTGAAAGGGTTTTTTGGTAAGACTCCTCATAACAAAACTTACTCCAGAAAAGGAGGATACATGTTAGACTGTGCTAACAGCAATGTAATGTCCAGAATAACAGATGTGATAGGCCCACTCTGCCCTGATCAGACTCCACCTGCATCCAAGTCTCAGTACCATAAGAAAAATGTAGACAAGTTTGAACAAGTCCTTAAAAATGTTTCAAAATATGTCAAATGAGAAATAGATGGAAGAGCTGGACATTTTTAACTTAAGGAAGACATGATTTGTGAAGCAAGATGGCCGGGCATGGTGGCTCACACCTGTAGTCCCAGCACTTTGGGAGGCCAAGGCGGGAGGATCACCTGAGGTCAGGAGTTCGGGACTAGCTTGGCCAACATGGTGAAACCCCATCTCTACTAAAAATAAAAAAAATTAGCTGGATGTGGTGGTACACACCTGTAGTCCCAGCTACTTGGGAGGCTGATTCAGGAGAATCCCTTGAACCAGGAGGAGGAGGTTGCAGTGAGCTGAGATCATGCCACTGCACTCCAGCCTGGATGATAGAGCAAGACTCTGTCTCCAAAAAGAAAAAAAAAAAAAAAAAGATTTGTGAGGCAAGAGATGGCTTGGACAAACTCAGACAATGACTATCCTCAAATTTTTGTAGAGGCTTAAGAGAACAGAAAGAGAACAAGCTAACAGGAAAAAAAAAAAAGAAAGAGGCCAGGCACGGTGGCTCACACCTGTAATCCCAGCACTTCGAGAAGCAGAGGCAAGCAGATCACTTGAGGTCAGGAGTTAGAGATCAGCCTGGCCAACACGGTGAAACCTTGTCTCTGGTAAAAATATAAAATTAGCTGGGCGTGGTTGTGGGTGCCTGTAATTCCAGCTACTCGTGAGGCTGAAGCACAAGAATCACTTGAACCCAGGAGGTAAGACTGCACCACTGCACTCCAGACTGGGCAAGAGAGTGCAAGACTCCATCTTAAACAATAACAACAAAAAATACATTCAAGAAACAGCTTTCTAGTCATCAAAGCTGCCCCAATTATGAGAGTCTACACTTACACTCCAAGCACCATAAGAACAGAAATGAGGTTTCCTTCTCTTTTATTTCCTAGGGTCTGAAACATACTGTGTTTTTAAAATGCTGTTGTTTTTGAAACTTCAGGAACTGTATAGAGTAGTGGGTGGCCTGTCCCTAAAAATAAAGGACCAAGCAGAATCCAGAAATGCTTGAATGCTACAGAAGGAAATGGCAGTACAACCCAGAGACAGAAGGGCTCTCCCAGGATCCTACATTCACTGTCCATGGCAGCCCAATTAGTACATACTAACACTCAAACTATAAAAGGCAACAACATATTCCCTAAATCAGAACCAAAACTCTAATGAGATCATCTATGTGTATCCAGGAAAAGAAGTAGCAGAGTACAGATCAAGTTAACCTCTTTCCTTCCCACCACCGTAATTTACCTTTTAACGAAGACAAGGTGTAACTACTGCTTTAAAAAATCTTAGGATATTTTACTGTTATGCTTGTTAATACCTATGAATTTCCCTTTGTATAAGAGTTAAAAACACTCTCCCCACAAGACGAACAAACAATGCTTGTTTAAGAAATAGCAGGATAAACAAAAAGTTGGATAAGGGCAATCCACTTCATAAACAACCTAGAAAGAAAAGAACCTCCCTGAAGAGAGCAAGCAGCAGTAACTGGAATTAGGCCATACCTCTTTGAGAACCAATGCAAAAAGGGTAAACATGCTCCATAACAAATCCCCCAACCTTTCTGCATCCCCAAGCTACTGCAAACAAGTGTGTTATGCAGATTATTAAGAGTTAAGATCACCTGACTTTACGATAAGATAAAACATCTTACTTGTTGCGCCAAGACGACGTGTGTCTCTGGCAATATAATTTGCAAAGATAATAGACCTCATGCTGGTCTTACCAGATCCACTTTTACCCATCAACAGCACCTAAGGACAAAGTAGGGAAAAGGAAAGGAAAAAAGTTAGCAATCTAGAGCAAATCAAGTCTAAAGGGATCTATTTCTCTCCTGGATTTGATATTTTCCTGAACTGACAGTACCAACAACCTGGTGTGGATACTCACAACTAACTAAACTCTTCCTAACCAAGGGTGAATGCAGAGATACTTAGAATTCCAGAAGCCAGACACTTACCTGTCACAGGACACACATCCTTTAGGTGACAGAATTACACTGACTCTATGCTATTAAGATGCACTGTTAATATGTTCAGAAACACATTAGAAAAATACCACGTTTAGAGGAAACTAAACCCTGTTCTATCATAACCCAATGTTTTGTTATCTGAATTACCTAGCAGAGGATTGCAATATAACTGAAAGTTCTTCCTCCTCCTGCTCAAGGTCAATCTTTCCACCTCTGCCTTTGATCTCATCCCTTCCACTTACCGCTATGCTCTTGTTCCATTTATTACTATCCTTCCTTTTTCTTTTCAAAAGCTTCCCATGGCCTGCAGGATGAAGTCCTCAGACTACATATAAGACCCTCCTTGATCTCGTCTATCTACTTCTCATCCCTCATCTCCTGTCCCTCTTGGCCTGAAAGTTTTAGCTTACAGCCACACTTAATTGAACTGCTGGTAGTCCCTCTGATTGCTCCCAACCCTCTGGAAGGTCCTGCATCTGTGCCATTGTTTCACACAGTACTATCTGCCAGTAAACTATCCATTCTCCTTCTTCCTTCAGCTCAATTGCAGTTACCCTTCAAGACTTGGTTCAGTAATCATTTTTGCAAGAAGATATTCTGAGTCCAATGCTCTAGGCTGACTTAAGTGTCTTACCTCTGTCCTCCCATGGCACTGTTATTTCATTGCAAAGACTATAATGCACTGCAGTTACTTATTTTGGGGGGGTCTGTCCCTCTCTCTCAGAAGACTCTGAGCTCTGCAAGGGGAGAGAGAGTCCCCTCATACCTCCAGTGCCTAACATACAACAGATGCTCCAAGTATGTACATCAAAAGGACAAGCAAGTTATCAAAACAAATATATAAAGCAAGAGAGTATCTGACAGTGAGAATTGTCCAAGGGCAAGGGTAGCCTCATGAAGGTAAGCAGCCTTCCTGTCAATGTCAGCATCTCACACAGAGAGCACTTGTCAAAGATGTTGTATACTCTTATACTAAAAGGAAATTTAGTAAAGTGACTTTTGAGAGTCCTTTCAAATCTAGACTTTACGAAATATAGTTCCAATTACCTTGCTTTCCTTTTCTTTCTTTCTTTTTATTTTTTTTGAGACCAAGCCTCGCTCTATCATCCAGGCTGGAGTGCAGAGGCATGATCTCGGCTCACTGCAACCTCCGCCTCCCAGGTTCAAGTGATTCTCGTGCCTCAGCCACCCCACTTCAGCCATCCCATGCCTGGGATTCCAGGCATGCATCATCACGTCCAGCTAATTTTTTTTGTATATTTAGTACAGACAGGGTTTTGCCATGTTGGCCAGGCTGATCTTGAACTCCTGGCCTCAAGCGATGCACCCGCCTCAGTCTCCCACAGTGCAGGGATTACAGGCATGAACCACCGTGCTCAGCCTTACCTTGCTTTTCAAATGAAGAGAATCTATATTCTACCTTCAATCCTAAGATATTTTATTAAATTTTTTAATTACAAATATAAGGAGTATTGATGAAATATACTACACTCAGGCTTGATTTAATCTAACAATTTTAGCTACATAACTTTATCTCACTAAGGAAATGTCACTGCTGAGCCAGTCTAAAGTTGCCACAAAAAGTTTGCTTTTGTTCTTTAAAATGTTAATTGAAAAACAATATATTTAGGAGGTACAACGCGATGTTTTGATACATGTATACAATGCAGAATGATTAAATCAAACTAATTTTTGTTCTTAATCATGTAGAAATTTCTGGTATTTTTAGGCATTCTCGATGAAAGCAACTTCAGACAGGCTCATCAAGAACACTCCCTTAGCAAACTGTAGTTACAGAACTGAATTATTAGATGAAGCTAAGGCAAAATATGGTACATTTCCTTCAGTTATTAATTTATACAATGTACCTCTTTTAATTGCCTATGAAAGACTTACCAAGGCTAATCATGTTAGGTACTGATCTAAGTGTTCTACAGGCATTTACTAACTTAAACATCACAACAATCCTATGATACAGTTAATATTATTACTACCATTTTACAAATTGGGAAACTGAAGCCCCAAAAGGTTAAGAAATTAGCTTGAGCTGCACTCTTAGCAATTCTGCCTAAATCCCAACGTAGGGCACAGTACTATGACAGCACAAAGGAAGGTGTGTCCAATTCCATCTGAAGAACTCACATAAGACCTTATAGTGGTAACATTTGAGTTAGATTAAAAATAAATGTGCAGACAGAGGCCTGTATGGTGTGTGGTATATGGCTTACACAAAGTGCAAATTAATTTGTAAATCTGGAGAACAATAAATTCTGTATGGCTGCGAAAGGGTGCGTAAGTGTGGCAGAGGGTTTGGTCAGGAACAGATTTTTAAAGGACCATGAAATCATTTGGATTTTATTCCACGGGCTTAAAGAAGTTACTAAAGGTTCTTAAGTATGTAGATGACTCAGTCAGATTTTCATATTAGAAAAATTAAACCAGATAGCATACAAGGGGAAGAGAGTCAGAGAGACCACATAGAAGGCTCCTGCAATAGTCCAGAAAAGATGGTGTATATATATCACAAACTTCCTGAATATCAACTTCTTACCTTTACCTTCATGGTTTTGACGTATCTAACACGTCTTACCTTTTTCTTCATGGCTGTATTTGGTAGCACCCACCTGCAGATATAAACCAAAAAACAGTTTCTATGATCCAATTCCCTTAGAAATTGAAATTAATGAAATATAAACAAACACGGAGGTACAAAAGAGCATGTTTAGTACAACAGCTGAGTACAGCTGTGTGGGACCTGAGATGAATAGAGGCCTCATTTTCCTAAATTATAAAACTGTGTGTATGCTCCCTATCTCCTAAGTAGAAGTTCAAGAGAGAACTCCTAGGAAGATGTATTTAGGAATACAAATCAGTCATTAAAATTCAAGATTCAATTTCTCATCATCTTAAATTAATCAAAACAATGCAGCTGCTTTAATCAAACAATATTTTCTATTTCTAAAAAATAGAGTATATTGATATCCTCTATTTGAGGACTGAATATTGAATATCCTCTATTTATAAAAAGCATTCAGCCTCCTAATTTTAAAAGCTGGAAGTATCTTTTTAGTCCTTCAGCTGTCCTTCCAAGCCCTATTTCACTCATCACAGGCACAAAGTAGATATAACATAAGTCTCAAATTCAGGTACAAATTGGCACAGAAAGCACCCTGAAGCCACTGGTCTCTGACCTGGAAATGCAAATCTTCTTCCTAGTCTTTCCATCCCCAACGTGGTGACAGCAAATCTCCTTTACTGATAATTCAAAGCAACTCAGAACTGCTTTAATTAGAACACTCCCCCAGCACCATCACCAGGAGTATCAGCCCCTTCCCAAGGGTTGTTTCTGCCCAGTTAGCACCAATTCGCTTTCCAGTTTATCCTATCGTCCAAAGCATAATACCAATCAACATTACTGGTAAATCAAAGCAATTTATCATGGGGGGGGTGGGGAGAAGTGTTCTAATTCACAATACTCTCTTCAATTTGAACACCCCCACTTCCAAGTTTGACATAATACCCTTCACCCACCCAAGCGATCCTTCCGGTTCCCCTAGTGGTGGATCCATTCTCGGCCCCACATTTTCTTTCTCCATCGTTTTCTCAGAGTCAGATTCTTCCATTGCGCAACAAGTCCTTTCCAGTCCCTTCTAAATCTTCAGTAGTCTTTAGGGTTTTTTGTTGTTTGTTTTCTTTTTCACCCCTCAACCGCGTATTCTCATCCCTATGGCCCCCAGGCTTGCTCTATTCTTGCCTCCGCCTTTGTCCACTGGGGGGCCGCTTTCCCCACGGTTACCTCTATCTCCCCAAACCTGGCCTCAAGGCACAGCCGAGCTGGCTAGCTCTAAGGCCAAGTGATTCCGTGGTACAAAGTAAGAGTTGGAGAATGACAGGAAAAGAGAGGTGGGTTGGGGTTCGTCCCGAGTTTGGGCCTCAGGCCCCAAGGTCTGGCAACCCAAAGGTAACTTCACCCGCAAAGAGGTGAGGACCGCGAAGGCGGAGGAGGCAGAAAGAGCTGACCCGTGCCGTAGGCACTAAGCGGTGAAAGCCTGAGCTGGCTCGTTGCTTCTGAGC
This sequence comes from Theropithecus gelada, assembly GCF_003255815.1. Taxonomy (NCBI): domain Eukaryota; kingdom Metazoa; phylum Chordata; class Mammalia; order Primates; family Cercopithecidae; genus Theropithecus; species Theropithecus gelada. The sequence goes on from NC_037689.1 coordinate 3,563,508, forward strand.
CCGGCCGCTCGGAGAGTCGGCCAGCGGAGGCGGTAGTTACGACCTAACCGCTCGCCCTTCAGGAACCCAGGTATCTCACCGCAGCCACCCGACTGCAGGCCAGGATCACGTGGGCATCTGCCGTAAACCCGGAGTCTGTCACGTGACTGACGCTACCAAAGGGATGGGTGGGCTGGGAAGAATACCATAGAGACTGCTCCGGGAAAGCCAGAGTGCCGTCTGTCATCGTCACGTGGCCTTGGCTCAGGCTACGCGCCTCGGGCGGGGTAGGGCGCTGGGAGGCTTCAGCCTGTTTCCTGTGGGTGCGCCTGGCACCACTCATCCGCTATGGAGAATTAAAGGAGCCGCTGGCAATTTCAGTGCCTCTGAGCTTCTCTCTTTTACTGCTGGTTACCGGTAATGGTTTTTGACGGGGAAGACTCAGCATTCTTTGCCTTCCCGCTTTTTATTAATTCTTGCAATGGAGTTTGTAATTAAATGATTAATACATCCAAAGCGCTAAGAACTCTGTCTTCCACATAGCAAGTGCTGTATAAATTATCGTTATTGCTGAAACCAGGGATTCATCAGGAATTTTAACACACGCATTCATCTTCCCACTTGTTTAAAACAGGAAGTACAGAAAATACCATAGTAAGAAGTCAATAAATAAAGTCTAGGGCAGGGGGTGGTGGGTCATGCCTTTAATCCCAGCACTTTGAGAGGCTGAGGAGGGAGGATCACTTGAGGCCAGGAGTTCAAGACCAACCTGGCCAACATAGCGAGACCCCATCTATAAATAAGTAAAGTCTAGAATTGATAACAGAAAGACTACTGGTAGGGGTATGCACACCAGGAAAAATGCCCAAAGGGGTTCAAAGATGTTGCTTTTGGAGAGTGGGGTAGGGGATAGGATGTGATATATCAGGGGACTATTATTTTTTATCTGAAGCCCTTCTGTGCTATATATGTTTCTATAATGTATAAATGATATATAATAAGATAATATGACAATTATATTTAATATAATTAATACTTAATATGTTATAGATGCTATTTTTAATACATGTGTAGTTCATTATATTATTTATAATTAATATATATGATATACTACTTGTATTATTTATACATAACTGTGTACATATATTACTTTGAGAAGAAAAAATGGGAAGGAAGGAAGAGAAGGGTACTATTATTGAAACTGCCTTTGCAAAAACTGTAACTGAGGAAATTATGACAGCGAAAGAGATCAGACCTAACCGACTCTATCTTACATCTAACCTTTAAGGTGTCCTTGTTCATTCCTGTGTATAGGCCGAACTAACCTTGGGAAGGAATTTAGTTTATAGTTTAACTCTGATACAAAATTGATAATAGCCCTTCGGTCTCCTCCCACCCCCCCAAAAAAAAAAAAAAAAAAAAAAAACCTTGGGAACCAGTCAGCCTTTGCAGGACTAACAAATTAACTACAAGATTAGAAATTACAGTTTAGGGGCCATGCAGCCTCCAGTTGCAAGGGTCTGAACCTCCCCAGATTGCTCCTGGGAATAACATCACTGTTGTAAAACCTAAGATCACTGTTTGATATATTTTGCAGCCCCTGCATTCTGATGCACCAGCTTGTGATACACGAGCGGGGTAGGGAAGTGCTGGGCAGAGAAAGGCGGGTCCCTGGCTAGGGCTCCACCCTCGAGTCTGTGCCCAGGGACCTAGGTGAGGATAGGCACTCCTGCCTTCCCACCCCTAGATGTTGCCATGGGGTCAGAGCCCCACAGCCTGCCTGTCTGCATACTCCCCCTAGAGATTCTGAAGAAGCGAGCCATTCCCCCTGTGGCATGCCCTGCAAGGGGGATAGGGGAACTTTCCCCATTTCACTTACAGCACTCAGACCAGTAATCTGGCCCAGACAGTTCTGTGGACCCACCCAGGAACAGAGGATAGCAAGAAAAACTCACTTAGAGCCCCCTATGATTCCATATCCAACTCAACCAGTCAACACTCCCTACTTCCCAAGCCCCTACCCACCAAATTATTCTTAAAAATTTCAATGCCCCGAGACTGATTTGAATAATAAAACTGCAGTCTCACACACAGCTGGCTCTGCATGAATTACTCTTTCTCCATTGCAATTCCCCTGTCTTGATAATCAGCTCTGTCTAAGCGGCAGGCAAGGTGAACCTGTTGGGCAGTTACACTGTCTGCTCCCACACTTTCCACTTGAAGTCCTGTGTGATTCGTTTTCTCCACAACTGCCTTGCCTCAAGAAAAAAGCTATTCTACACGGATTAGTGATCCTTCACTCTATCACTAGCTAATTTTTTGTTTCCTTCCAACCAACTACCCCCAAACAAGCTTCCATCTGGCTTTCCTTGTCTGATGAAAGATCCTGAGTCCAAAATCAGGAAGTCACTTTAGATTCACTGTCCTCCATATGTGTCAATGAGACTAGGTCATGATCAGTCTGTTTTCTACTGTCTGCCTGCTCTTATTCTTACTGTTGCTCTTTTTGTTCCAGCTATCATAATCTCTGGCCTAGACATCCACAATAGCCTGCTAAGTGATTTTCCCACAGTGGCAGCTCCGAAGGGATTGGGAGTGAGTGAGTTGATCTTGATTAATCATCTCATCCCCCCAAAAATTTGATGTAATTAATATGTGCTTGCTTTCTAAAGGCAGCTTTTAAATATGTCTTCCAACACCTACTGCCCCCAGGCTTCACCAGCCAAACTGGTCCCTTAAACCACTCTTTTATAAAAATTTACTGTCTCGGCTAGGCATGGTGGCTCACGCCTGTATTCCCAGCACTTTGGGAAGCCGATGTGGGGTGATCACCTGAGGTCAGGAGTTTGATACCAGCCTGGCCAACATAGTGAAACCTCATCTGTACTAAAAATACAAAAATTAGCCAGATGTGGTGGCATGCACCTATAATCCCAGCTACTCAGGAGGCCGAGGCAGGAGAATCACTTGAACTCAGGAGGCGGAGGTTGCAGTGAGCCAAGATCGTGCCACTGCACTCCAACCTGTGCAACAAAGCAAGTTAAAAAAAAATTTACTGTCTCCCTGTTGCTGCCAGTATCCTTTTCCCCCTCCTTCAAACCATCCATCCTCCCTAAAAGCTGCTCAAGTGATCCTTTATTTTAATTAATTAATTAATTAATTAATTAGTTTTTGTTGAGACTGGGGTCTCACTTTGTTGCCAGACTCAAACTCCTGGTCTCAAGGGATCTGCCCGCCTTGGCCTCCCAAGGTGCTGGGATTAAAGGTGTGATAAAATTTCTTATTGTCGTCTTTGTAGTTGTTGTTGTTGTTTTTGAGACAGGGTTTTGCTCTATGACCCAAGCTGGAGTACAGTGGCACAATCATGGCTCACTGCAACCTCAACTTAAGTACTCTTTTAAGCCACAAATCAGAGGAGACTACTTCTGTACTTTAAAATCCTCCCATAACTTAAGGAAAAAGTGTGTCAACACAAGGACCTTCAAGATCTGGCCTATAGCAACTCATCAGCTATATTTCTCTACCCACATTCACTACCTCACAAGCTTCATAAGGAACTGCTGGTAGTTGCCTCAAAGTGCCAAGAGGCAAGAAGTAAGAAGAGGAGGGAACAGATAAAGAAGGGGATGGGAGGGGAGGGATGAAGAAGAAAAGGGGGAGAAGTGGGGAGATTGGAAAGAGGGAAGGAATAGAGGGGTAAGGAGAAGAGGAAAAAGGAGGAATAGGGATAGGAGGAGGGGAATGGAAGAAAGGTAGTGGAAAAAGATTGAGGAACTAAATCAAATAAGTATAGATTCCAAATAATGGTGAATAGGGCCAATGTGCAATGCATTCCTATTGTAAATCAAAAATAAAATACCAAGGTTCCTCAACCATTTGAATGTACTTTCACCTCGGCATCATTCTTAGCAAACTATCACAAGAACAGAAAACCAAACACCGCATGTTCTCACTCATAGGTGGGAACTGAACAATGAGATCACTTGGACTCGGGAAGGGGAACATCACACACCGGGGCCTATCATGGGGAGGGGGGCGGGGGGAGGGATTGCATTGGGAGTTATACCTGATGTAAATGACGAGTTGATGGGTGCAGCACACCAACAAGGCACAAGTATACATATGTAACAAACCTGCACGTTATGCACATGTACCCTACAACTTACAGTATAATAACAATAAATAAATTTAAAAAAAAAAAAAAAATGTAAACTGAGAGACTTTCTGGCCATGACAGGAAGTAGGGATCGAACATGCCTCATTATATTTCTCCGGCTTTAACATCAACACAGACCTTTAGATCTGATAAGAAGCATTTACATTCTATTCTCTCGGAACCTGCAGGCTTCATCTGCATGATTAAACTTTAGTCTCCACAACCTCTTATCTTAACCCAGACATTCCTTTCTATTGATCCCAGTTCTTTAAACTCAACCAATTGTCAATCAGAAATTTTTTCAATCTACCTATAAGCTGGAAGGCCCCCTCCTACCCTACTTGGAGTTGTCCCACCTTTCTGGGCCAAACCCATGTATTTCTTACATGTATTTGACTGAAGCCTCTTGTATCCCTAAAATGTATAAAACCAAGCTGCTCCCCAACCACCTTGGGCACTTGTTCTCAGGATCTCCTGAGGACTTTGTCACAGGCCATGGTCACTCCTATTTGGCTCAGAATAAATCTCATCAAATATTTTCCAGAGTTTGACTCTTTTTGTTGACACTATATAGTCTATCAGTTAAGATTCTGGTTTCTACCCAGGTACCTTTGGCTACTTATTTTTCACGTTTTTATTCTTAAAAAAGAAACCTTACATACATAGGAAGCAGAGATCACTTTTTATTTTTGTAGAATTAATTTTTAAACTTTTAATTATAGGTTCTTTTCAGAAAGAGTGAACTAAACTCTATTACTCACACATTCATTCAACAAATGTTTATTGAGCAACCATTCAGTGCCAGGAACTGTGTTGGACAACAGGGATACAAACATCACTCTATTTCAGGTTCCACTGCCTGTCAGATGCTTCTGTCTTAACACTTCAGCTCCACTATATGCACACGAACATCAGCATTCCCTTTGTCTAGATCCCAACACGTATATTTTTTTAACCATCCATCTCAGCAAGAAAAAGTAATACAGGCCCCCGACAAATCCTTTAATAAGTTTCCTTTTATGCCCTAAATTCAATCTAGTTACCTGTATCTGCAAACATGCTCCTGAGTCTCCAGTACTCAAACTGTCACTTGTAAGTTGCCTGCCCTTCTCCTACTCCACCCTTCCCTTCTTCCTCTTTTTCCATAGCTCACTGCTACTTCCCAGAGCACCTTAAGTTTATGCCTACATACTGCTAGCAACTCTTTTCTCCCCATTCCCACATCATGGCTTAAAATGTCACAAAGTGTTCTATTTAACAAGATTTAAGGACTTGATTGATGAAAACTTAAGGTGGGGCCTTTCAGTTTCCAATCCTACATATAAGGAGCTTAGAAGTCAACACTCCATGTTAACAATAAGTAAAAAACCGAACAAACTGAAAAATCAACAATTATTCTTAAATCCTTTAGAGAAGTGAGGCCACAGGACAAACAGCTGCTGCCAGAATTGGGGAGAGAGGCAAATACAGATAATGACAAGTTTCCAGAGCAAAATTCCATGAGCAGAAGCCTCCCTGGGAACCATTACCTAGGTAGAAAAACCTGAACTGTCAGAGGTGTTTGAACCACAGCAACTCCATCTTTAGTAGGGGCTGGGTAAAATAAGGCTGAGACCTGCTGGGCTGCATTCCCAGACAAGGCATTCTAAGTTACAGGATGAGATACAAGGTCAGCACAAGATACGGGTCATAAAGACCTTGCTGATAAAACAGGTGGCATTAAAGAAGCCAGCTAAAACTCACCAAAACAAAGATGGTGACGAGAGTGACCTCTGGTTGCCCTCACTGCTACACTCCCACCAGCACCATGACAGCTTACAAATGTCATGGCAATGTCAGGAAGTTACCCTATAAGGTCTAAACAGGGGATGCATGAATAATCCACCCCTTGTTTAGCATATCATCAAGAAATAACCATAAAAATGGGCAACCAGTGCCCCTTGGGGCTGCTCTGTCTATGGAGTAGCCATTCTTTTATTTCTTTACTTTCCTAATATCTTCCTTTCGCTTTATGGACTTGTCCTGAATTTTTCTTGTGAGAGATCCAAGAACCCTCTCTTGGGATCTGGATCAGGACTCCTTTCCAGTAACATCTTTCTGGCAACCACCAAAGGGACTATACTGCAGAAACACCTAACCCAAAGGCTAACTTTGGGCAAGTAATAGGATCCAGTAACATCTTTTTGGCAAACCTCAAAGGGATGATACTGAAGAAACACTCCAACCCAAAGGAAATAAACTGCAGCACTGATTGTCCCATTTTGGGTAAGTGGTGGGGTACCCAGGTAAAGGATGCGATTGGGTTAGAGGCCCAATTTAGAGGAGTTAGAGTATCTCTTAAGACAGAGTAGGTTAGAGGCCCCTCTTAATAAAAGGCAAGGACACTTGACCAACCTTGGGTTAGAGGCCCAACCTAGGAGAGTTAGGGTCCCTTCTAAGACTTAGAGGGTTAGAGGCTCCTCTCAGTAAATTCTCTTTTGGCTAAGAATGGGTTTGGCACTACAGAATGTTAACTGCTATTCTCTTTGGAATAATCTGCCTTGCACCTTTTGCTGTGGGTGACAGGATCAGGCATGTACAGGACAGTGGGATATGGGGAGCCTTTTTCTTCCCAAAAAGGAGAAAGTTGAGAGCTGATGGGACTGCTGGAAAATATCCCTTCACAATCGAAAAGTGGCCATCTGAACTTTTGATTCAGTGTGGCTGCAAGGGATGAGTCTTTCACTTCACCTCCCTGAGCTCTTCGCCTTCCCCACCCTGCCACAGGCAATACTTTTCTTTCTCTCCTTTCTCTTTCCTATCTTTTCTATTACTCAGGGTGACTGTCTTGCCCAGAGACCACGAGTTGAAACTCCTGGTCAGAGGTTGGATTAATGATGATGGGGCCCAATCAGGGGCAAGTTTGGGCCTTGCCAGTTTGATATTGGGTGATAAGCACAGTGGCTAATGTCTACGTTTTGTCATATGTATTTTGCTCTGGCCAGAACAGAAAATGATAATTTTCCTTTGTGTTGCAACTTGGCCCCCAGTGCTATGGTGCAGCAAATCGGTTCACCAGGTTGAATCAGGGAAAGGAAACACAGAAGCCTGGGATGCTGGCAAAAGGGCAAGAATTTCTTACAAGTCAGACTCCTGGCCTCTCTCTCTCTCTTTCCCTTCCTCCCTCCCTCTCTCTGTCTCTGTCTCTGCAAACCAGTTGAAAGAATGGTAAAAATCACTGTTTATTGCCTGTGTAATGTTTGATTAATGGATAAAAAGGATTTATGAGGATTTGTGAGGCTAGTCTTGAGCTGTAGCAATTCTGGTGTTCTTCATGTGTCTTTCTGTATTGTTCTGTCATGAAGGAGGGGTACCTTAGGACAGAACATGGGCCTAGGACCCCAGAGCCCACTATCCAAGATGGCCCAGAAAACTGGTTACAAACTTTGCTGCAGTTCCCTGAAAAAAACTGGATGAGGTTTCCCTCTTGCCTTGTATGTTCTTGGAAGCTTGACATTGAAACAATGTGGCCATGCTTTCTCTTTTTACAATAGTAGCCCAGGTTCAGGTTTTAATTCCTGGTTTGCAGAATAAGTCGTTTATCTTCTGTCTGTCTGTGTAGTTATATGTGTTATGTGTGTTTAATATAAAAGTTTTAATTAATTGGTTTAATAATAATAAGAGCTTAAATTAAATATTTTGTCAGGAAAGTAAAAGTGCAATGCTTTTTATTTAGTTCATGTAACTTAATCTTTGGGAAATAAAGACAGTTTTAAAGGTTATTGGTAAAATAAAAATATCTTCTAAAATGTAAGCATTTGGTATAAATTAAGCAGGTTAGATATTAAGTTTGCTAAATGCTTTAAGGCCATAAACTGCTTCTTTGACTTTTAAAAATTGTTCAATTTACCTAGCTTGGACATTAGATTCTAGATAAGGCCTGGGGGCAAGTTGAATTAGCCATGCTCCTTAGCTATGCAAAGAAGATTATAAAGAAAAGACATTTTATAAAACAAAGGATGTTGTATGGTAAATTCTTGTCCTAAAATAAAATGAATGTTTGTTTGGCAAGAGCAATGTTTAGGACAAGTCAGAAAGTCCAAGCATGTCATAGATGGTCTGTATAAGTCATGAAAGAATTTGTCAAAGGGAATTTATGCAAGAAATGTGCAATTTAAAGGTGATTAGCCCTCCTAAATACTTCATAAAATGCCACTGTGACTCTTAACTGTACAACTTGCCTGTTTTACAGCTAGGTAAGGCCTGAGACACATGAAATTAGAGACTAGAGAGAGTCATACCTTATCTACACTTCTGTCTGAGTCCTAGGCTCCACACCTAGTACATAATTAAAATCCCAAACTTACCAAGGTTTTCATAGAATATAAAAATTGCCAAAAGTTAACATTGTAACATGTAATTAAGACTATTAAAGAAACAGTCCTACATGTAAGACTTGTAAGGAAAGTGAATTGTGGTTTTGGAAAAAAAAAAAAAAAATTATAAAAAGTCATGGGAACGTGGATTTTTTTTTTTCCTAAAGGGTTAAAGGATTGTTTTAAGTTATGATAAAACTAAAGGTTTAAGCAAGTTGTGGAAAGTTCATGAAAAACTAATTGTAAAAGAGATTCTGTATGTGGACATTGCCTAAAATTAAAAGAGTATTATTCAGTTTTTCTGTAAGTTTAGCATTGGAATAAAAGCACAACAGGTTTTTCTTAGAGCAAAAACATGCTTATGATCTGCTCTTAAAAATTTGTAAAGGTTTTAAAAGGTTTATGAAAATCTTACCTTATGGTCAAACTGATTAAGATTGATTATATTTGTCTATAAAGTTTTATTAAGAGTTGGGTTTGCATCATTCTCAGCAAACTAACACAGGAACAGAAAATCAAACACCAAATATTCTCACTCATAAGTGGGAGTTGAAAAATGACAACACATGGACACAGGGGAGGGAACATAACATACCACGGCCTGTCGGTGGGTGGGAGGCAAGGAGAGGGCTAGGATTAGGACAAATACATAATGCTTGCAGGGCTTAAAACCTAGATGATGGGTTGATGGGTGCAGCAAAGTACCATGGCATATATACACCTATGTAACAAACCTGCATCTTCTGCACATGTATCCCAGAATTTAAAGTATGTTAAAAAATAAAATAAAGTAAAATAAAATGAAATAAAATAAAATAAAATTGGGTTTGACATCAATAATGCACTAATGCAATAGTGACATTTGGCTTATTTGGTATAAAAGTTATACAGGAAGCACTATCAAATACAAAATGGTATTTGGTTTTCTTTGGGCTGTATTTCCCTATAAATGTGTTTTAGGCATGTTATGAAATTATGGAAAACTATAATTCTGATATGACTTTGTGTATGTTATTAATAATTATAATTGTTACATAAAATCATTGTATGTCACAGAGGTAACCAAATTTCTTTGTGAATTGTGTTATTGTATTGTCTTTTTTAAAATGTACATTAAGTTCTGTGGTACATGTGCAGAATGTGCAGTTTTGTTACATAGGTATATACATGCCATGGTGGTTTGCTATACCCATCAACCCATCATTTACTTTAGGTATTTATCCTACTGCTATCCCTCTCCTAGCCCCCAATGCCTGGACAGGCCCCAGTGTATGATGTTCCCCTCCCTGTGTCCATGTGTTCCCATTGTTCAAATCCCACTTATGAGTGAGAACATGTGGTGTTTGATTTTCTGTCCTTGTGATATTTTGCTGAGAAAGATGGTTTCCAGTTTCATCCATGTCCCTGCAAAGGACATGAACACATGCTTTTTTATGGCTGCATAATATTCCATATTGTATATGTGCCACATTTTCTATATCCAGTCTATCATTGATGGACATTTGAGTTGGTTCCAAGTCTTCACTATTGTGAATACTGCTGCAATAAATGTATGTGTCATGTGTCTTTATATTAGAATGATTTCTAATCCTTTGGGTATACACCCAGTAATGGGATTGCTGGGTCAAACGGTATTTCTGGTTCCAGATCCTTGACGAATCACCACACTGTCTTCCATAATGGTTGAACTAATTTACACTCCCACCAACAGTGTAAAAGTGTTCCTATTTCTCCATATCCTCTCCAGCATCTGTTGTTTCCCGACTATTTAATGATTGCCATTCTAACTGGCGTGAGATAGTATCTAATTGTGGTTTTGATTTGCATTTCTCTAATGACCAGTGATGATGAGCTTTTTTTCATATGTTAGTAGGATGCATAAATATCTTATTTTGAGTAGTGTCTGTTCATATCTTTCACCCACATTTAGATGGGGTTATTTGTTTTTTTCTTGTAAATATGTTTAAGTTTCTTGTAGATTCTAGATATTAGCCCTTTGTCAGATAGATAGATAGCAAAAATTTTCTCCCATTCTGTAGGTTGCCTGTTCACTTTGATGAGAGTTTCTATTGCTGTGCAGAAGCTCTTTAGTTTAATTAGATCCCATATGTCAATTTAGGCTTTTGTTGCCATTGCTTTTGTTGTTTTAGCATGAAGTCTTTGTCCATGCCTATATCCTGAATGGTATTGCCTAGGTTTTCTTCTAGGGTTTTAACAGTTTTAGGTCTTATGTTTAAGTCTATAATTCACATTGAGTTAATTTTTGTATAAGGTGCAAGGAAGGGGTCCAGTTTCAGTTTTCTGCATATGGCTAGCCAGTTTTCCCAACATCATTTATTAAATAGGGGATCCTATTCCTATTGCTTGTTTTTGTCAGGTGAGTCAAATATCAGATAAACATGACACCATTCTCAGTTGAGAGAAATGTAAACAAATGTAAAGATGCAGAATCAAATCATATCTGCATAAAATTAGTTGTGTTGCAATACTGTACTACTATAATAATTTCATAGTCACCTCTTGTTGTCTTTGCAGTGGACTCAAGTGTTTTGTCACTTAAAATGCCCTGTGACACTAATTATCTCTGCATAAGGAGTTTATCTCTCCAGAAAATTGGGTAACAAAGTAAAAAGTGATCTGTCAGAGTTCTCACTTATTTTTTTTTAATCGTGTTTAGTGCAGTATTGTGTAACCACCTGACAGGTTCTTCCTGCCCACTGCACAAAGACCACAGCACCACAATAAAGAAAAAGTTTAATTCACATGCCACATCAGAAACTGAGTTATTACTCAAATCAATCTCCTGGAAGGCTCCTAGGTTAGGGGTTTTTCCAAGGCAGTTTGGGGGAAGGGGTGGAGGTGGCTGGGAAATAGTTGTTTGCTGCTAATTGGTTGGGGTGCAATTACAGGGGTGTGGGAAATGATCCTTCTTCAGGCTGAATTTCTTCTGGATAGGGCCACAAGAACCATCATTTGGTGAGTCCACGTGGAGTCACGGGTTCCAGACATACACAAAACCTGAAAAGATATCTCAAAAGGCCAATCTTAGATTCCACATTAGTGATGTTATCTTGTGACCTCTGGAATAATGCCTGGCAATCTTTTATGTCTACACCTTAGCAGAATTCAGACTCCTTTCCTCCTCCTAGCCTAGTGGTCTCTCATTAGGTTTACAAAGGCAGTTGAGTTTTGGGGAAGGGCAATTATCATTTAAACTATAACCTATATAAACATACGTGTGCATGTGTCTTTATAGCAGCATGATTTATAATCCTTTGGGTATATCCCCAGTAATGGGATGGCTGGGTCATATGGTACTTCTAGTTATAGATCTTTGAGGAATTGCCATACTGTTTTCCATAATGGTTGAACTAGTTTACAATCCCACCAACAGTGTAAAAGTGTTCCTATTTCTCCACATCTTCTCCAGCACCTGTTGTTTCCTGACCCTTTAATGATCGCCATTCTAACTGGTGTGAGATGGTATCTCATTGTGGTTTATTGCGGCACTATTTACAATAGCAAAGACTTGGAATCAACCCAAATGTCCATCAGTGACAGACTGGATTAAGAAAATGTGGCACATATACACCATGGAATACTATGCAGCCATAAAAAAGGATGAGTTTGTGTCCTTTGTAGGGACATGGATGTAGCTGGAAACCATCATTCTTAGCAAACTATCACAAGAACAGAAAACCAAACACCGCATGTTCTCACTCATAGGTGGGAACTGAACAATGAGATTACTTGGACTGGGGAAGGGGAACATCACACACTGGGGCCTATCACGGGGAGGGTGGAGGGGGGAGGGATTGCATTGGGAGTTATACCTGATGTAAATGACGAGTTGATGGGTGCTGAAGCGTTGATGGGTGCAGCACACCAACATGGGACAAGTATACATATGTAACAAACCTGCACGTTATGCACATGTACCCTAGAACTTAAAATATAATAATAATAGATAAAAAATAAACTATAACCTAGATGTTTTCCAAAGCTAGCTTGGCAGTTTGAAGGCTAAAGGCCAGAGGAGAGTTGGCTAGATCAGATCTTCCTCGCTGCCATAATTTTCTCACTGATATAATTTTTACAAAGGCAGTTTTAATTGTAAACCTTGAATAATGACAATGGGCCTATACAAAGTTCCACTAGTGATGCTGGAAGTGCTCCCAAGAAACATAGAAAAGTAATTACATTACAAGAAAAAGTTGACTTGTTTGATGTGTACCATAGATTGAGGTCTGAAGCTGTGGTTGCCTACCATTTCAAGATTAATAAATCCAGCATAAAGACCACAGTAAAAATTTAAAAAAGAAAAGAAATTTCATGAAGTCGTTGCTGGAGCTATGCCAGCACGCATGAAATCCTTGCACCTTTTGCAAAATACTTTTTTATATTGTATTGAATACAGTTTTTATTTGGGTGCTGTGTTGCTATAAGCATTGCATTCCTACAGACTTCAATATGATCTGAAAACTTAAAGCAAAAAGAATGTGAAAGACCTAAAGCTGAAGAACTTAATGCCAGTAATAAATGGCCTGATAAACTTAGAAAGAGGTTTGCCTTCTAAAATGTTCAGATAGCAGGAGAAGCAGCTTCTGGCAATCAACAGACACAGAGGTCCCAGACACCATTAAGAAAATCATTGAGGAGAAAGGATATCTGCCTGAACAACTTTTACTGCAATGAATGTGCCCTATTCTGGGGGAAAAAGCCACAAATGATATTTATTAGTAAGAAAGAGAACCGGGGGGCGGAGCAAGATGGCCAAATAGGAACAGCTCCAGTCTCCAACTCCCAGCGCAAGCGACACAGAAGACAGGGGATTTCTGCATTTTCAACTGAGGTACTGGGTTTATCTCACTGGGGAGTGCCTGACAATCTGTGCTGGTCAGCTGCTGCAGCCCAACCAGCGAAAGCTGAAGCAGGGCGAGGCATCGCCTCACCTGGGAAGCGCAAGGGGGAAGGGAATCCCTTTTCCTAGCCAGGGGAACTGAGACACCCAACACCTGGAAAATCGGGTAACTCCCACCCCAATACTGTGCTCTACCAAGGATCTTAGCAAACGGGCACACCAGGAGACTATATCCCACACCTGGTGGGAGAGTCCCACGCCCACGGAGCCTCCCTCATTGCTAGCACAGCAGTCTGCCATCTCTCGGCAAGGCAGCAGCGAGGCTGGAGGAGGGGAGCCCGCCATTGCTGAGGCTTAAGTAGATAAATAAAGCAGCTGGGAAGCTTGACCTGGGTGGAGCTCACAGCAGCTCAAGGAAACCTGCATGTCACTGTAGACTCCACCTCTGGGGACAGGGCACAGCTAAACAACAACAACAACAACAACAACAACAAAAAGCAGCAGAAACCTCTGCAGACGCAAGCAACTCTGTCTGACAGCTTTGAAGTGAGCAGTGGATCTCCCAACACGGAGGTTGAGATCTGAGAACGGACAGACTACCTGCTCAAGTGGGTCCCTGACCCCTGAGTAGCCTAACTGGGAGACATCCCCCACTAGGGGCAGTCTGACACCCCACACCTCACAGGGTGGAGTACACCCCTGAGAGGAAGCCTCCAAAGCAAGAATCAGACAGGTACACTCGCTGTTCAGCAATATTGTATCTTCTGCAGCCTCTGCTGCTGATACCCAGGCAAACAGGGTCAGGAGTGGACCTCAAGCAATCTCCTACAGACCTACAGCTGAGGGTCCTAACAGTTAGAAGGAAAACTAACAAACAGGAAGGACACCCACACCAAAACCCCATCAGTACGTCACCATCATCAAAGACCAGAGGCAGATAAAACCACAGAGATGGGGAAAAGCAGGGCAGAAAAGCTGGAAATTCAAAAAATAAGAGTGCATCTCCCCTGCAAAGGAACGCAACTCATCGCCAGCAATGGATCGAAGCTGTACGGAGAATGACTTTGACAAGATGAGAGAAGAAGGCTTCAGTCCATCAAACTTCTCAGAGCTAAAGGAGGAATTACGTACCCAGCACAAAGAAACTAAAAATCTTGAAAAAAAAGTGGAAGAATTGATGGCTAGAGTAATTAATGCAGAGAAGGTCATAAACGAAATGAAAGAGATGAAAACCATGACACGAGAAATACGTGACAAATGCACAAGCTTCATTAACCGACTCGATCAACTGGAAGAAAGAGTATCAGCGATTGGGGATCAAATGAATGAAATGAAGTGAGAAGAGAAACCTAAAGAAAAAAGAAGAAAAAGAAATGAACAAAGCCTGCAAGAAGTATG
>NC_037689.1:3578656-3628979 GCF_003255815.1 Theropithecus gelada
AAGGGATGGAGGAAGATTTACCAAGCAAATGGAGAACAAAAAAAAGCAGGGGTTGCAATACTAATGTCTGATAAAACAGATTTTAAACCATCAAAGATGAAAAGAGACAAAGAAGGCCATTACATAATGGTAAAGGGATCAATTCAACAGGAAGAGCTAACTATCCTAAATATATATGCACCCAATACAGGAGCACCCAGATTCACAAAGCAAGTCCTTACAGACTTACAAAGAGACTTAGACTCCCATACAATAATAATGGGAGACTTCAACACTCCACTGTCAACGTTAGACAGATCAACGAGACAGAAAGTTAACAAGGATATCCAGGAATTGAACTCATCTCTGCAGCAAGCAGACCTAATAGACATCTATAGAACTCTCCACCCCCAATCAACAGAATATACATTCTTTTCAGCACCACATCGCACTTACTCCAAAATTGACCACATAATTGGAAATAAAGCACTCCTCAGCAAATGTACAAGAACAGAAATTATAACAAACTGTCTCTCAGACCACATTGCAATCAAGCTAGAACTCAGGATTAAGAAACTCAATCAAAACCGCTCAACTACATGGAAACTGAACAACCTGCTCCTGAATGACTACTGGGTACATAACGAAATGAAGGCAGAAATCAAGATGTTCTTTGAAACCAATGAGAACAAAGATACAACCTCCCAGAATCTCTGGGACACATTTAAAGCAGTGTGTAGAGGGAAATTTATAGCACTAAATGCACACAGGAGAAAGCAGGAAAGATCTAAAATTGACACTCTAACATCGCAATTAAAAGAACTAGAGAAGCAAGAGCAAACACATTCAAAAGCTAGCAGAAGGCAAGAAATAACTAAGATCAGAGCAGAACTGAAGGAGATAGAAACACAAAAAACCCTCCAAAAAAATCAATGAATCCAGGAGTTGGTTCTTTGAAAAGATCAACAAAATTGACAGACCGCTAGCAAGACTAATAAAGAAGAAAAGAGAGAAGAATCAAATAGACGCAATAAAAAATGATAAAGGGGATATTACCACCGACTCCACAGAAATACAAACTACCATCAGAGAATACTATAAACACCTCTATGCAAATAAACTGGAAAATCTAGAAGAAGTGGATAATTTCCTGGACTCATTTTATGAGGCCAACATCATCCTGATACCAAAGCCTGGCAGAGACACAACAAAAAAAGAGAATTTTAGACCAATATCCCTGATGAACATCGATGCAAAAATCCTCAATAAAATACTGGCAAACCGGATCCAGCAGCACATCAAAAAGCTTATCCACCATGATCAAGTGGGCTTCATCCCTGGGATGCAAGGCTGGTTCAACATATGCAAGTCAATAAACGTAATCCAGCATATAAACAGAACCAAAGACAGAAACCACATGATTATCTCAATAGATGCAGAAAAGGCCTTTGACAAAATTCAATAGCCCTTCATGCTAAAAACGCTCAATAAATTCGGTATTGATGGAACGTATCTCAAAATAATAAGAGCTATTTATGACAAAGCCACAGCCAATATCATATTGAATGGGCAAAAACTGGAAAAATTCCCTTTGAAAACTGGCACAACACAGGGATGCCCTCTCTCACCACTCCTATTCAACATAGTGTTGGAAGTTCTGGCTAGGGCAATCAGGCAAGAGAAAGAAATCAAGGGTATTCAGATAGGAAATGAAGAAGTCAAATTGTCCCTGTTTGCAGATGACATGATTGTATATTTAGAAAACTCCATTGTCTCAGCCCAAAATCTCCTTAAGCTGATAAGAATCTTCAACAAAGTCTCAGGATACAAAATTAATGCGCAAAAATCACAAGCATTCTTATATACCAATAACAGACAAACAGAGGGCCAAATCATGAATGAACTTCCATTCACAATTGCTTCAAAGAGAATGAAATATCTAGTAATCCAACTTACTAGGGATGTAAAGGACCTCTTCAGGGAGAGCTACTAAATCACTGCTCAGTGAAATAAAAGAGGACACAAACAAATGCAAGAACATACCATGCTCATGGATAGGAAAAATCAGTATCATGAAAATGGCCATAGTGCCCAAGGTAATTTATAGATTCAATGCCATCCCCATCAAGCTACCAATGAGTTTCTTCACAGAATTGGAAAAAACTGGTTTAAAGTTCATATGGAACCAAAAAAGAGCCTGCATTGCCAAGACAATCCTAAGTCAAAAGAACAAAGCTAGAGGCATCACGGTACCTGACTTCAAACTATACTACAAGGCTACAGTAACCAAAACAGCATGGTACTGCTACCAAAACAGAGATATAGACCAATGGAACAGAACAGAGTCCTCAGAAATAATACCACACATCTACAGTCATCTGATCTTTGATAAACCTGAGAAAAACAAGAAATGGGGAAAGGATTCCCTATATAATAAATGGTGCTGGGAAAATTGGCTAGCCATAAGTAGAAAGCTGAAACTGGATCCTTTCCTTACTCCTTATATGAAAATTAATTCAAGATGGATTAGAGACTTAAATGTTAGACCTAATACCATAAAAACCCTAGAAGAAAACCTAGGTAATACCATTCAGGACATAGGCATGGACAAGGACTTCATGTCTAAAACACCAAAGGCAATGGCAACAAAAGCCAAAATTGACAAATGGGATCTAATTAAACTAAATAGCTTCTGCACAGCAAAAGAAACTACCATCAGAGTGAACAGGCAACCTACAGAATGGGAGAAAAGTTTTGCAATCTACTCATCTGACAAAGGGCTAATATCCAGAACCTACAAAGAACTCAAACAAATTTACAAGAAAAAAGCAAACAACCCCATTGAAAAGTGGGCAAAGGATATGAATAGACAGTTCTCAAGAGAAGACATTCATACAGCCAACAGACACATGAAAAAATGCTCATCAACACTGGCCATCAGAGAAATGCAAATCAAAACCACAATGAGATAGCATCTCACACCAGTTAGAGTGGCCATCATTCAAAATTCAGGAAACAACAGGTGCTGGAGAGGATGTGGAGAAATAGGAACACTTTTACACTGTTGGTGGGATTGTAAACTAGTTCAACCATTATGGAAAACAGTATGGCGATTCTTCAAGGATCTAGAACTAGAAGTACCATATGACCCAGCCATCCCATTACTGGGTATATACCCAAAGGATTATAAATCATGCTGCTATAAAGACACATGCACACGTATGTTTACTGCGGCACTATTCACAATAGCAAAGACTTGGAATCAACCCAAATGTCCATCAGTGACAGACTGGATATAGAAAATGTGGCACATATACACCATGGAATACTATGCAGCCATAAAAAAGGATGAGTTTGTGTCCTTTGTAGGGACATGGATGCAGCTGGAAGCCATCATTCTCAGCAAACTATCGCAAGAACAGAAAACCAACCACCGCATGTTCTCACTCATAGGTGGGAACTGAACAATGAGATCACTTGGACTCGGTAAGGGGAACATCACACACTGGGGCCTATCACGGGGAGGGGGGAGGGAGGAGGGAATGCATTGGGAGTTATACCTGATATAAGTGACGAGTTGATGGGTGCTGACTAGTTGATGGGTGCAGCACGCCAACATGGCACGGGTATACATATGTAACAAACCTGCACATTATCCACATGTACCCTAGAACTTAAAGTATAATAAAAAAAAGAAAGAAAGAAAGAAAGAAAGGAAGAAAGAAAGAAAGAAAGAAAGAAAGAAAGAAAGAAAGAAAGAAAGAAAGAAAGAAAGAAGGAAAGAGAATCACCACCAGGATTTAAGGCAGGAAGAAATAGGCTATCTCTACTGTGTTGTGCAAATGCAGTTGGGCTTATGATCAGAACTGCCCTTATCTATAAAGCTGCTTATCCCGAGTAATGAAGGGAAAGATAAACAGCAGCTGCTAGTCTTTTGGTTGTGCAACAAGTAGTCCTGGACAATGAGAACACTTTTTCTAGATTGATTCTATCGATGCTTTGTCCCTGCAGAGATATCTTGCCAGTAAAGGACTTTCTTTTAAAAGTTATTTTGATATTGGACAATGCCTCTGGCCACCAAGAACCTCATGAGTTCCACACCAAAGGCATCAAGGTGGTCTACTTGCTCCCAAACACAACATCTCTAATTCAGCCTCTAGATCAGAAGATTATAAAGACCTTTAAGGCTCATTACACATGGTACTCTATGGAAAGGATTGTCAATGCTATGGAAGAGAAACCATATAGAGAAACCATCCAGAAAGTCTGGAAGAATTACACCATTGAAGATGTCATTGTTGCTAAAGAAAGAGCCATGAAAACCATCGAGCCCAACACAATATATATCTGCTGGAAAATAATGTTTCCAGATGTTGTGCATGACTTCACAGGATTTATGACATTGCCAATCAAGAAAATCATGAAAGAGATTGTGGACATGGCAAAAAAAAAAAAAAGAAAAAAAAAAGATGGGGAGTGAAAGTTTTCAAGATGTGTATCATAGGGAAATTCAAGAGTTAATAGATACCACCCACACCAGATGACAATTTGGTGAAGATGAGTGCTTTAGAACCAGTTCCAGATTGTGAGTAAGAAGACTTAGAAGAAGCAGTGGAAGAAAACAGATTGACATTAGACAATCTAGCACAAAGGTTCTGACTATTTGAGACAATTTTGACTTGTTTTACAATATTTACTCTTCCATTACGTGGGCACTGAAACTAACGCAAACAATAGAAGAAGGATTGGTACCATAGAGAAACATTTTTAGACAAATGAAAAAGCAAAAATGTCAGTTGTTTGGCTATCTCCGCCCAAATCTCACCTCAAGTTGTAATCCCCAGATGTCAAGGGAGAGACCTGAGGTTATTGGATCATGGGGCGGTATCCCTCATGCTGAATTCTCATAAGATCTTGAAACTACCTTTGCAAAATGATAACTGAGGAAATTATGACAGTGAGAGAGATCAGACCTAACAGACTCCATCTTTCTTCTAATCTTTAAGCTGTCCCTGTTCATTCCCAAGCATAGACCAAATTAACTTTTGGAAGGAATTCAGTTCATTGTTTGACACTGAAACAAAATTGATAATTGCCCTTCCCCCCCCCCAAAAAAAACGCTTCTTGCCTGAGGACAAGTCTGCCTTTGCAGGACTAACAAATTGGCTACAAGATTAGAAATTATAGTTTAGGGGTCATGCAGACTCTGGCCCCAAGAGTCTGTACCTTTCCAAATTGCTCCTGGGGATAACATCACTATTGTAAAACCAAAGATCAGTGCTTAAGTTATTTTGCAGACCTTACACATGATGAATCAGCTGACAACACTCAGACCAGTCACTTGGCTCCACCAGTTCTGCCATCCCACGCAGGAACAGAAAATAGCAAGAAAAACTCACTTTGACCCCCTGTGATTCCCTCTCCAACCTGACCAATCAGCACTCCCTACTTCCCCAACCCCTACTCACCAAATTATCTTTAAAAACTCTGATCCTCGAATGCTCAGGGAGACTGATTTGAGTAATAATAAAACTCCAGTCTCTCACACAGCTAGTTCTGTGTGAGTTACTCTTTCTCCATTGCTATTCTCCTGTCTTGATAAACTGGCTCTGTTAAGGCAGTGGGCTAGTTTGGGCAATTACAATCTGATGGTTTTAAAAGCGGCAGTATTCCCTGCATGCTCTCTCTCTCTCCTGCCATCATGTAAGACATGCTTTGCTTCCCCTTCACCTTCAGCCATTATTGTAAGTTTCCTGAGACCTCCCTATACATGCAGAACTGTGAGTCAAATTCAACCTCTTTTCTTCATAAATTATCCAGCCTCAAGTAGTATCCTTACAGTAGTGTGAGAAGAGACTAATACAGTCAGGCAGAAATTATGATGTGTTTCTGTAAAGTTAAACAGGGTATACCTGCTTCTCTTGCCTCACCTTTCATCTCCTTCACCTCTTTCATCTCTGCTACACCTGAGACAGCAAGACCAACCTCTCTTCTTTCTCCTCCCCCTCAGCCTAGTCAGTGTGAAGACCTTTATGATGATCCAGTTCCACTAAATGAATAGTAAATTTATTTTATCTTCTTTATTATTTTCTTAATAGCATTTTATTTCCTCTAGCTTATTTTATTGTAAGAATACAGTATATATATACACACACACACACATACACACAAAATATGTGTTAATCAACTGTTTATGTTATCAGTAAGACTTCTCATCAATAGTAGGCTGAGTAGTTAAGTTTTGGGGGAGTAAAATGTTATACGTGAGTTTTTTTACTGTCCAGATGGTCAGCGCTCTTAATCTCCACATTATTCAAGGATTAACTTTTATTTTATTTTTTTACCAGAGCCTAACCTCCTAGGGTATTATCAGGCCCTTTTCTTTCTGGAAAAAGGGGAATGCTCAACTCCAGCCATCTTGCCCCACCTAAAGGGATAACATAACTGAGAAGCACTGCTGAAGTTCATAGTCCAGGGGCACAAGCTCACCAAAGACTGAGACAGAACTGTAGAATTTCCCATCTTCCACACCTTATTTACACATTGTTAAAGTGAAATAAATACGGTCTGAGAAGGACTGTGTACTTCTATATTTGAGTCCTTGTGGACAAACTGCAACCTAACTTAATAGGTAGACAAGATTGAAAATCTAACTTAAGAGTATGCTCCTGTAACAATGGCTGAATCTTGGCCAATCCCAGCAGCCATACTTCAACCACTCATACACTGCTGAGTGTTCAAAGTGTATTCAAATAAGGCAAATGCCAACTTGTAATCAATCCAGCTGTTTCTGTTCCTCACTTCCTATTTCTGTATGTTACTTTACTTTTTTGTCTATAAATCTGTTCTGACCACAAGGCATCCCCAGAGTCTCTGAATCTACTGTGATTCTGGGGACTGCCCAATTTGCAAATCATTCACAACTCAATTAAGCGCCATTAAATTTAATTAGGCTGAAGTTTTTCTTTTAACAACATTTAATAAAGGCCTATTTCCTGCAGTTCCTTTTACCCAGTACATCATGTCCCCACCTTTCAACAAAAAATTAGAAAGCATACTAAAATGCAAGAAAAAAAACCCCAGTTTGAATAAATTGAACAGATACAGAAACCAGAGGCAGATAGGGTAGGAATATTGCAATTATCAGACCAGAAAATTTAAAATTATGATTAATATGCTGTGGACCTTAATAGGAAAAAAAGCAGATGACATACAAGAAAAGATGAATAATGTAAACAGGGAGATGAAAATTCTTCGAATTTAAAAATGCTAGAAAGCCAGGCCTAGTGGTACATGCCTGTAATCCCAGCTACTCAAGAGGCTGAGGAAGGAGGATTGCTTGAGGGAAGGAGTTCAACACTGTAGTGCACTTTGATTCTGCCTGTGAATAGCCACTGCACTCCAGCCTGGGCAACACAGCAATATCCCATCTCTACTTTTTTTAATGCTAGAGATAAAAAACACTGTAAAATATCTGAAGAATGCCTTTGGTGGGCTCATTATTAGACAACACAGCTGAGGTAAAAACCCCTGAGCTTGAGGATATGACAATAAAAACTTCCAAAACTGAAAAGCAAAGCTAAAAAGACCGAAAAAAAACCCTCAAAAGTCCAAGAATTGTAAGACTACTACAAAAGGTGTAACATGCATGTAATACAAATACCAGAAGGAGAATACCTTGAGGAAAACAAAACAATAAAACAAACAAACAAAAAAAACAGATGGTATATTTGAAGCAGTATGACTGAAAACTTGCCCCTCTCCCTCAATTAATGTCAGATAGCAAACCATAGATCTAGAAAGTTCAGAAAACAAGAAGCAGGATAAATGTTAAAAACTACTGTCAGGCACATTATATTTAAATTTAAAAATATCAAAAATAAAGGAAAAATACTGAGAGAAGCCAGAAGAAAAACATACCTTGCCCTTGAGGGACAAAAACAAAAGTTACATACGACTTCTTTCCGAAGTCACGCAAGCAAAAGCATGGAGTGAAATATTTGGAGTTTTGAGAAAAAAATACATCAACCTAGAATTCTGTACCCTGTGAAATTGTCTTACAAAAGTGAAGGAGAAATAAAGCCTGTCTTGGACAAACAAAAATTGTGGGAATTTGTTGCCAGCAGATGTGCCTTGCAAGAAAGGTTAAAAATGGTTCTTTAGAAAGAAGGAAAATGATATAGATCAGAAACTTGGACTTACATGAAGAAAAAAAGAGCATGAGAAAATGAATAAATGAAAATCAAATAATATAATCAGGAAAATAAAAAAAATTTAAAAATCAAATGAAAATCAAATATAAAATAAAATATTTATATTTCTTAATCTTAACAAAACTAACAGAAACATGTTCAAAATAATGGCAAAATGTATTTGATTGTATCTGTTTATGTGTGTGTATATATGCATATATATGCTTATGAATATATGGAAGAAATGACAGCAATGATACAAGGAATAGGAGGGGAAACTGGGAACATTTTGGTATTAAAAGATACTTGAACTATCTATGAAGCAATATAGTGTTACTTAAAAATAGACTTCAATTAGTTGTAAATTTATATTGTAAACTCTAGGACAACAGAAAGCATTTTTTAAAAAAATGTGTAATTGATATGGTAACAATGGAGAGAAGACAGAATTATAAAATGTTCAATTCAAACCATAAAAGGTTAAAAAATTGTTGAAGACCAAAAAAAGAGGTAACAAGTAGAAAGCAGTGCTAAATATGGTAGATACTAAATCAACTATATCAATAATCACTTTAAATGTCAAAGGTCAAAATACACCACTTAAAAAACAGAGATTATAAGAGTGGATAACAAGACCAAGTTACATGTTATCTACAAGAAACTTTAAATATAAAGACACGTATCAATTAAAAGTATAAAAAAGGAGAAAAATGTACCATGCCAGCATGAATCAAAAAAAAGTAGGAAGAGTTAATTTTAGAGAGAAAATATTTCAGAGCAAGGACAGTTACCAGAGATAAAGAGGGGGATTATGCAATGATAAAAGGGTCAATGCTCCAAGATGTCATAACGATCTTTACTGAGTTTGAACTTAACAGAGTGGCAAAATACCTGAGGCAAAACTGATAGAACTACAAAAGAAATATATGAATCTCCTATTATAGTTGAAGACATTACTACATTTCTATCAGAAAAGGACAGCTTCAACAAGAACTGAATTCCTACTGAGAAAAATTAGGCAGGAAAAAGAAATACAAAGCATCTAAACTGTGAAGGAAGAAGTAAAATTCTGTTCGCAGATAACACGATCTTATTTGTAGAGAACACTAGAGTCCACAAAATAACCATTTCACCTGGACTATCTAATCAGTCCTATGAATGTATTCCTAAATGTGGTTATTGAAATCCGAATAGCTGCCTCATGACAAGTACATGTTATTTAAGGAGGAGAAATATTAAATTTTGAATTGAGTATGTAGGATCCCTATCATTACATATAGTTTCTTTTTCCACGCTAGTCAATGACTTGACCTAAATTTTAAATGTTTCTAAAGAGTGAATTGTCACACATCAAACTTATATTAAGTAATTCCATCCACTTATGGAGGAGGAGGAGAATGTGGAAGAGGTAAAAAGCTGGGCACAAATTTATCTGCCTATCAGTCAGTAAAGACTGAAGTAATGTCCCATGTTGAGCTGGTTATTTTGATATATGATAATAATTACCTTCAATATAGAACAATTCTGTTAACTGGAAAGTCACAGGATATATCCAGCATATTTTTCAGGATAGATAGTTTTTACTGTGGGCCAAATAGGTTAAAATTACACTATATGTTAATTGCATTTAGGTTTTAAAGCAAAAATCTGTAGAGAAATCTATGCAATGTATAGTTAGTTCAGATTAGATTTCATTTGGGGAATGAAGTTCTGAAATATCTCTAAAGCAGTTTACTCATCAAATGAAAAGTCCTCCAAAAAGAGAACTATTGGGAAACCACGGTGTGTGGTGGTGGAAAAGAAAACCTCCCTCAGTTTTTTGGAGGGAATAACTTAAAAAAATACTTAAGTGACTAAGTTTACTTGGTGCAGTTAAGAATTAAACATGACAATTTTACCATTGGTGTTACATCAGAAATAAACTTATGTGATGTTCTGGTAAAAAAAAAAAATTAATAAATAAATTCAGAAACATTGAGTGATACAAACCCAACATGTAAAAATCAGTTGAATTTCTATTTAATAACAATGAAGTCTCCAGAAAGGAAATAAAGAAAACAGTCTCGTTTACAATAACATCAAAAGAATAAAATACTGAGGAATAAACTTCTTCAAGGAAATAACTTATACACTGAAAACAGTAGACACTGATAAAAGAAATTAAAGCAGACACCAACAAATGGAATTTTTAAAATATATACTTAAAGTTCTGGCATACATATGGAGAACGTGCAGGTTTGTTATATAGGTATACACGTGGCATGGTGGTTTGCTGCACCCGTCAACCCATCATCTACATTAGGTATTTCTCCTAATGCTATCCCTCCCACAGTCCCTCACCCTCCTACAGGCTCTGGTGTGTGATGCCCCTGCCTTGTGTCCATGTGTTCTCATTGTTCAATTCACATTTATGAGTGAGAACATGCAGTGTTTGATTTTCTGTTCTTGTGTTAGTTTGCTGAGAATTATGGTTTCCAGATTCATCCATGTCTCTGCAAAAGACATGAACTCTTCCTTTTTTATGGCTGCATAGTATGCCAAGGTGTATATATGCTAAATTTTCTTCATTCAGTCTATCATTGATGAGCATTTGGGTTGGTTCCAGGACTTCACTATTGTGAACAGTGCCACAATAAACATACGGGTGCATGTGTCTTTATTGCAGAATAATTTATAATCCTTTGGATATATACCCAGCAATGGAATTGCTGAGTCAAATGCTGTTTCGTGTTCTAGATCCTTGAGGAATCGCCACACTGTCTTCCACAGTGGTTGAAATAATTTACACTCCCAACAACAATATAAAAGTGTTCCTATTTCTCCACATTCTCTTCAGCATCTGTTGTTTCCTGACTTTTTAATGATTGCCATTCTAACTGGCATGAGATAGTATCTCACTGTGGTTTTGATTTGAAATTCTCCAATGACCAATGTGATGAGCTTTTTTTCATATGTTAGTTGAGTGCATAAGTATCTTCTTTTCAGAAGTGTCTGTTCATGTCCTTCAACCACTTTTTGATGTTTTTTTTTTATTTTTGTAAATTTGTTTAAATTCTTTGTAGATTCTGAAGGTTAGCCCTTTGTCAGATGGATAGATTGAAAACATTTTCTCCAATTCTGTAGGTAGCCTGTTCACTCTGATAATAGTCTCTTTTGCTGTGCTGAAACTCTTTCATTTAATTAGATCCCATTTGTCAATTTTGGCTCTTGTTGCCATTGCTTTTGATGTTTTAGTCATGAAGTCTTTGCCCATGCATATGTCCTGAATGGTATTGCCTACGTTTTATTCTAGGGTTTTTATTGTTTCAGGTCTTACATTTAAGTCTTTAATCCATCTTAAGTTAATTTTTGTATAAAGTGTAAGGGAGGGGTCCAGTTTCAGTTTTCTGCATGTGGCTAACCAGTTTTCCCAACACCATTTATTAAATAGGGAATCCATTCCCCATTGCTTGTTTTTGTCAGGATTGTCAAAGATCAGATGGTAATAGATGTGTGGTATTATTTCTGAGGCCTCTGTTCTGTTCCGTTGGTCTATATAGCTGTTTTGGTACCACTACCATGCTGTTTTGGTGACCGTAGCCTTGTAGTATAGTTTGAAATCAGGTAGCATGATGCCTCCAGCTTTGTTCTTTTTACTTAGGATTGTCTTGGCTATGCGGGCACTTTTTTGGTTCCATATGAAATTTAAAGTTGTTTTTTCCAATTCTGTGCAGAAAGTCAACAGTAGCTTGATGGGGATAGCATTGAATCTATAAATTACTTTGGACAGTATGGCCGTTTTCATGATATTGATTCTTTCTATCCATGACCATGGAATGTTTTTTCATTTATTTTTGTTCTTTCTTATTTCCTTGAGCAGTGGTTTGTAGTTCTCCTTGAAGAGGCCCTTCACATCCCTTGTAAGTTGTATTCTTAGGTATTTTTTCACTTGGTAGCAATTGTTAATAGGAGTTCACTCATGATTTTGCTCTCTGCTTGTCTGTTATTGGTGTATAGGAATGCTTGTGATTTTTGCACATTAATTTTGTGTCCTCAGACTTTACTGAAGTTGCCTATGAGCTTAAGAAGATTTTGGCTTGAGATGATGGGGTTTTCTAAATATACAATCATGTCATCAGCAAACAGGGACAATTTGACTTCCTTTTTTCCTAATTGAACGCCTTTATTTCTTTCTATTGCTTGATTGCCCTGCCCTGGCCAGAACTTCCAATATTATTTTGAATAGGAGTGGTGAGAGGGGGCATCCTTGTCTTGTGCTGGTTTTCAAAGGGAATGCTTCCAGTTTTTCCCCATTCAGTATGATATAGGCTGTGGGATTGTCATAAGTAGCTCTTATTATTTTGAGATATGTTTCTTCAATATCTAGTTTATTGAGAGTTTTTAGCATGAAGGGGTGTTGAATTTTGTCAAAGGCTTTTTCTGCATCAATTGAGAAAATCCTGTGTTTTTTTTCATTGGTTCTCTTTATGAGATGAATTATGTTTACTGATTTACATATGTTGAACCAGCCTTGCATCCCAGGGATGAAGCCCACTTGATCATAGTGGATAAGCTTTTTCATGTGCTGCTGTATTTGGTTTGCCTGTATTTTATTGAGGATTTTTGCATCGATGTACATCAAGGATATTGGCATGAAATTTTCCTTTTTTGTTTTGTCTCTGCCAGATTTTGGTGTCATGATCATGCTGGCCTCGTAAAATGAGTTACGGAGGATTCCCTCTTTTTCTATTGTTTGGAATAGTTTCAGAAGGAATAGTACCAACTCCTCTCTGTACCTTTGGTAGAATTCGGCTGTGAATCCATCTTGTCTTGGACTTTATTTGGTTCGTAGGCTATTAATTACTGCCTCAATTTCAGAACTTGTTATTGGTCTATTCAGGGATTTGACTTCTTCCTGGTTTAGTATTGTGAGGGTGTATGTGTCCAGGAATTTATCTATTTCTTCTAGGTTTTCTAGTTTATTTGCATAGAAGTGTTTATAGTATTCTCTGATGGTAGTTTGTATTTCTGTGGGACCAGTGGTGATATCCCCTTTATTATTTTTTATTGCTAGTATTTGATTCTTCTCTCTTCTCTTCTTTATTAGCCTGGGTAGCAGTTTAACTATTTTATTGGTCTTTTCAAAAATCCAGCTCCTGGAGTCATTGGTTATTTGAAGAGTTTTTCCTGTCTCTATATCCTTCACTTCTGCTCTGATCTTAGTCATTTCTCATTTTCTGCTAGCTTTTGAATTTGTTTACTCTGCCTCTCTATTTCTTTTTGATGTTAGGGTATCGATTTTAGATCTTTCCTCCTTTCTTTTGTGGGCATTTAGTGCTCTAAATTTTCCTCTATACATGCTTTAAATATGTCCCAGAGATTCTGGTACATTGTGTCTTTGTTCTCATTGGTTTCAAAGAACATCTTTATTTCTGCCTTCATTTCGTTATGTACCCAGTAGTCATTCAGGAGCAGGCTGTTCAGTTTCCATGTAGTTGTGCAGTTTGGAGTGAGTTCCTGAATCCTGAGTTCTAATTTGATTGCACTGTGGTCTGAGAGACTGTTATGATTTCTTTTGTTTTGCATTTGCTAAGGAGGCATTACTTCCAATTTTGTGGTCAATTTTAGAATAAGTGTGATGTGGTGCTGAAAAGAATGTATATTCTGTAGATTTAGGATGGAGAGTTCAGTAGATGTCTATTAGGTGTGCTTGGTCCAGAGCTGAGTTCAAATCCTGAATATCCTTGTTAATTTTCTGTTTCATTCATCTGCTCTCTATTGACCATGGGGTGTTAAAGTCTCCCACTATTATTGTATCAGAGTCTAAGCCTCTTTTTGTTCTCTAAGAAATACACAAATAAACTAGAAGATCTAGAAGAAATGGATAAATTTCTGGACACATACACCCTCTCAAGACTAAATCAGGAAGAAATTGAATGCCTGAATAGATCAATAAGAAGTTCTGAAATTGGGTCCATTCCAAGATGGCTGAATAGGAACAGCTCCAGTCTGCAGCCCCCAGCATGATCAATGAAGATGGATGATTTCTGCATTTCCAACTTAGGCACCTGGTTCTTCTCATTGGGACTGGTTGGACCATGGGTACAGCCCATGGAGGGTGAGCTGAAGCAGGGCAGGGTGTCGCCTCACCTGGGAAGTGCAAGGGGTCAAGAGATTTCCCTTTCCTAGCCATGGGAAGCCATGACAGACTGTACCTGGAAAAACAGTGCACTCCCACTCAAATACTGCACTTTTCCAACAGTCTTAGCAAATGGCACACTAGGAGATTATATCTCACTTCTGGCTTGGTGGGTCCCATGCCCATGGATCCTTGCTCACTGCTAGCGCAGCAGTCTGAGATCAACCTGCGACCTATGAGGCAGCAGCCCAGCAGAGGGAGGGGCATCTGCCATTGCTGAGGCTTCAGTAGGTAAACAGAGCTGCAGGGAAGCTCGAACTGGGTGGAGCACACCGCAGTGATACGAGACATGCTGCCTCTATAGACTCCTCCTCTGGGGGCAGGGCATAGCTGAACAAAAGGCAGCAGAAACTTCTGCAGAGTTAAATGTCCCATTCTGACAGCTCTGAAGAGAGCAGTGGTTCTCCCAGCCTGGTGTTTGAGCTCTGAGAATGGACAGACTGCCCCATCAAGTGGGTCTCTGACACCCATGTAGCCTAACTGGGAGACACCTCCCAGTAGGGGCCCACTGACACCTCATACAGGCAAGTGCCCCTCTGAGACAAAGCTTCCAGAGGAAGAATCAGGAAGCAATATTTGCTGTTCTGCAATATTTGCTGTACTACAGCCTCTGCTGGTGACACCCAGGCAAACAGGTCTGGAGTGGACCTCCAGTGAACTCCAACAGACCTGCAGCTGAGGGACCTGACTGTTAGATGGAAAACTAAGAAATAGAAAGGAATAGCATCAACATCAACAAAAAGGGCAGCTACACCAAATCCCCATCTGTAGGTCACCAATAACAAGATCAAAGGCAGAGAAAAACCA
The DNA here is from genome assembly GCF_003255815.1 of Theropithecus gelada. Taxonomy (NCBI): domain Eukaryota; kingdom Metazoa; phylum Chordata; class Mammalia; order Primates; family Cercopithecidae; genus Theropithecus; species Theropithecus gelada. The sequence goes on from NC_037689.1 coordinate 3,593,813, forward strand.
CAAAGATGGGGAGCGACCAGAGCAGAAAAGCTAAAAATCAGAAAAACGAGAGTGCCTCTTTTCCTCCAAAGGATCACAGCTGTTCAACAGGAATGGAACAAAGCTGGACAGAGAAAGACTTTGACGAGTTGACAGAAGTAGGCTTCAGAAGGTCAGTAATATCAAACATCTCCAAGCTAAAGGAAGATGTTCAAACCAATAGCAAGGAAGCTAAAAACCTTGAAAAAAGATTAGGTGAATGGCTAACAAGGAAAGACAGTGTAGAGAAGACCTTAAATGACCTGATGGAGCTGAAAACCATGGCACGAGAACTACGTGACGCATGCACAAGCTTCAATAGCTGATTCAATCAAGTGGAAGAAAGAGTATCAGTGATTGAAGTTCAAATTAATGAAATAAAGCGAGAAGAGAAGTTTAGAGAAAAAAGACTAAAAAGAAATGAACAAAGCCTCCAACAAATATGGGACTATGTGAAAAGACCAAATCTACATTTGACTGGTGTACCTGAAAATAATGGGGAGAATGAAACCAAGTTGGAAAACACTCTTCAGGATATTATCCAGGAGAACTTCCCCAACCTAGCAAGGCAGGCCAACATTCAAATTCAGGAAATACAGAGAACACCACAAAGATATTCCTCTAGAAGAGCAACCCAAGACACGTAATTGTCAGATTCACCAAGGTTAAAAAGAAGGAAAAAATATTAAGGGCAGCCAGAGAGAAAGGTTGAGTTACTCACAACGGGAAGCCCATCAGACTAATAGCAGAGCTCTGAGCAGAAACTCCACAAGCAAGAAGAGAGTGGGGGCCAATATTCAACATTCTTAAGAAAAGAGTTTTCAACCCAGAATTTCATATCCAGCCAAACTATGCTACATAAGTGAAGGAGAAATAAAATCCTTTACATACAAGCAAATGCTGAGAGCTTTGTCACCACCATGACTGTCTTACAAGAGCTCCTGAAGGAACCACTAAACATGGATAGGAACGACCAGTAAGAGCCACTGCAAAAACATGCCAAATTGTAAAGACCATCAATGCTATGAAGAAGCTGCATCAATTAACGGGCAAAATAACCAGCTAACATCACAATGACAGGATCAAATTCACACCTAACAATATTAACCTTAAATATAAGTGGGCTAAATGCCAAAATTAAAAGACATAGACTGGCAAATTGGGTAAGGAGTCAAGACCCATTGGTGTTCTTTTCTTTTCTTTTCTTTTTTTTTTTTTTTTTGAGGTGGAGTCTCACTCTGTCACCCAGGCTGGAGTGCAGTAGCATGATCTCGGCTCACTGCAAGCTCTGCCTCCCGGGTTCATGCCATTCTCCTGCCTCAGCCTCCTGAGTAGCTGGGACAACAGACACCCACCACCAGGCCTGGCTAATTTTTTTGTATTTTTAGTAGAGACGGGGTTTCACCATGTTAGTCAGGATGGTCTCGATCTCCTGACCTTGTGATCCGCCTGTCCTGGCCTCCCAAAGTGCTGGGATTACAGGCATGAGCCACTGTGCCCGGCCTGGTGTTCTTTATTCAGGAGACCCACCTCACATGCAAAGACACACATAGGCTCAAAATAAAGGGATGGAGGAAGATCTACCAAGCAAATGGAAAGAAAAAAAAAAAAAAAAAAAAAGCAGGGATTGAAATCCAAGTCTGTGGAAATCCAAGCAGACTTTAAACCAACAAAGATCAAAAGAGACAAAGAAGGCCATTAAATAGTGGTAAAGGGAACAATTCAACAAGAACAGCTAACTATCATAAATACATATGCACCCAATACAGGAGCACCCAGACTCAAAAAGCAAGTCTTCAGAGACCTACAAAGAGGCTTAGGCTCCCACACAATAATAATGAGAGACTTTAACACCCCACTGTCAATATCAGACAGATCAAAAAGACAGAAGGTTAACAAGGATATCCAGGATTGAACTCAGCTCTGCACTAAGCGGACCTAATAGATATTTACCGAACTTTCCACCCCAAATCAACAGAATATATACATTCTTCTCAGCACCACATTGCACTTATTCCAAAACTGACCACATAGTTGGAAAGAAAGCATTCCTCAGCAGATGTAAAAGAACAGAAATCACAACAAACTATCTCTCAGACCACAGTACAACCAAATTAGAACTCAGGATTAAGAAACTCACTCAAAACCAGAGAACTACATGGAAACTGAAAAACCTGCTCCTGAATGACTACTGGGTAAATCACGAAATGAAGGCCAAATAAAGATGTTCTTTGCAACCAATGAGAACAAAGACACAATGTACCAGAATCTCGGGGACACATTTAAAGCAGTGTGTAGGGGGAAATTTATAGCACTAAATGTCCACAGGAAAAAGCAGGAAAGATCTAAAATTGACACCCTAACATCACAATTAAAAGAACTAGAGAAGCAAGAGCAAGCACATTCAAAAGCTAGCAGAAGGCAAGAAATAACTAAGATCAGAGCAGAACTGAAGGAGATAGAGACACAAAAACCCCTTCAAAAAAATCAATGAAACCAGGAGATGGTTTTTTGAAAAGATCAACAAAATAGATAGACCACTAGCAAGACTAATAAAGAAAAAAAGAGAGAAGAATCAAATAGATGCCATAAAAAATAATAAAGGGGATATCACCACTGATCCCACAGAAATATAAACTACCATCAGAGAATACTATAAACATCTCTACACAAATAAACTAGAAAATCTAGGAGAAATGGATGAATTCCTGGACACAGCCTACCTCCAAAAACTAAACCAGAAAGAAGTCGAATCTCTGCATAGACCAAAAACAGGCTCTGAAATTGAGGCAATAATTAATAGCCTACCAGCCAAAAAGAGTCCAGGACCAGATGAATTCACAGCCGAATTCTAACAGAGGTACAAAGAGGAGCTGATGCCACTTCTGAAACTGTTCCAATCAATAGAAAAAGAGGGAATCATCCCTAACTCTTTTTATTAGGCCAGCATCATCCGGATACTAAAGCCAGGCAGAGACACAACAAAAAAAGAGAATTTTAGACCAATATCCCTGATGAACATTGATGCAAAAATCCTCAATGAAATACTGGCAAACCAAATCGAACAGCACATCAAAAAGTTTTCCACCACAATCAAGTCGGCTTCATCCCTGGGATACAAGACTGGTTCAACATACGAAAATCAATAAATGTAATCCATCACACAAACAGAACCGATGACAAAAACCACATGATTATCTCAATAGGTGAAGAAAAGGCCTTAGATGAAATTCAACAGTCCTCTCAATAAACTAGGAATTGATGGAACGTATCTCAAAATACAAAGAACTATTTATGACAAACACACAACCAATATCATGCTGAATGGGCAAAAACTGGAAGCTTTCTCTTTAAAACTGACACAAGACAGGGATGCTCTCTCTCACCACTCCTATTCAACATAGTGTTGGAAGTTCTGGCCAGGGCAATCAGACAAGCGAAAGAAATAAAGTGTATGCAATTAGGAAAAGAGGAAGTCAAATTGTCCCTGGTTGCAGATGACATGATTGTATATTTAGAAAACCCTATTGTCTCAGCCCCAAATCTCTTTAAGCTTATAAGCAACTTCAGCAATGTCTCAGGATACAAAATCAATGGGCAAAAATCACAAGCCTTCCTATACACCAATAACAGACAGAGAGCCAAATCATGAGTGAACTCTCATTCACAATTGTTACAAAGAGAATAAAATACCTAGGAATTCAACTTACAAGGGATGTGAAGGACCTCTTCAAGAAGAGCTACTGAACCACTGCTCAATGAAATAAAAGAGGACACAAACAAATGGAAGAACATTCCATGCTCATAGATAGGAAAAATCAATATCATAAAAATGGCCATACTTCCCAAGGTAATTTATAGATTCAATGCCATCCCCATCAAACTACCAATGACTTTCTTCACAGAACTGGAAAAAATTACTTTAAAGTTCATATGGAACCAAAAAAGAGTCCACATAGCCAAGACAATCCTAAACAAAAAGAACAAAGCTGGAGGCACCACGCTACCTGACTTCAAACTATACTACAAGGCTACAGTAACCAAAACAACATGGTACTGGTACCAAAACAGATATAGACCAATGGAACAGAACAGAGGCCTCAGAAATAACACCACACATCTAAAACCATCTGATCTTCGACAATCCTGACAAAAACAAGAAATGGGGAAAGGATTCCCTATTTAATAAATGGTGCTGGGAAAACTGTCTAGCCATATGTAGAAAGCTGAAACTGGATCCCTTTCTTACACCTTATACAAAAATTAATTCAAGATGGATTAAAGACTTAAATGTAGCCCTGAAACCATTCAAACCCTAGAATAAAACCTAGGCAACACCATTCAGGACATAGACATGGGCACGGATTTCATGACTAAAACACCAAAAACAATGGCAACGAAAACCAAAATAGACAAATGGGATATAATGAAACTAAAGAGCTTCTGTACAGCAAAAGAAGTTACCATCAGAGAAAACAGGCAAGCTACAGAATGGGATAAAATTTTTGCCATCTACCCATCTGACAAAGGGCTAATATCCAGAACCTACAAAGAACACAATCAATTTTACAAGAAAAAAACAAACAACCCCATCAAAAATGGGCAAGGGATATGAACAGACACTTCTTAAGAGACGACATTTATGCAGCCAACAGACACATCAAAAAATGCTCATCATCACTGATCATCAAAGGAATGCAAATCAAAACCACAATGAGATACCATCTCACACCAATTAGAATGGTGATTATTAAAATGTTAGGAAACAACAGATGCTGGGAAAGATGTGGAGAAATAGGAATGCTTTTACACTGTTGGTGGAAGTTTAAATTAGTTCAACCATTATGGAAGACAGTGTGACAATTCCTCAAAGATAGAAATAGAAATACCATTTGACCCAGTGATCCTATTACTGTGTATATACCCAAAGGATTATAAATCAGGCTACTATAAAGACACATGCACACGTATGTTTATTGCAGCACTATTCACAATAGCAAACATTTGGAACCAACCCAAATGTCCATCAATGATAGACTGGATTAAGAAAATGTGGCACATATACACCATGGAACACTATGCAGACAGAAAAAGATGAATTCATGTCTTTTGCAGGGGCATGGATGCAACTGGAAACCATCATTCTGAGCAAACTATCACAAGGACAGAAAACCAAACACTGTATGTTCTCACTCATAGGTGGGAATTGAAGAAAGAGAACAGTTGGGCACAGGGAGGGGAACATCACACAATGGGGCCTGTCATAGGGTGGAGGACTAGGGGAGGGATAGCATTAGGAGAAATACCCAATGTAAATGATGAGTTAATGGGTGCAGCAAACCAACATGGCACATGTATACCTATGTAACAAACCTGCATGCTGTGCTCATGTACCCTATAACTTAAAGTATAATAATAACGAAAAAGTTCTGAAATTGAAACAGTAATTATTAGCCTACCAACTAAACAAAGCCCAGGACCAGAAGAAATTTACAGCTGAATTCTACCAATAGCAAGTACAAAATCTAAGCCATAATATAAAGTCTCCTAGTAAAGAAAAGCTTGAGACATGATGGTTTCACAGCAGAGTTCTACCAAACATTTAAATAAAAACTAAGATCAATCAATTCGAATTTATTCCAAAAAATAAAAAAGAAAGGAATACTTTCAAACTTCTGTTAGGTCAGTATTAGCTCGATACCCAAACCAGGTAAAGATACATCAAAAAAAGAAAACTGTAGGCCAATATGTCTGATGAATATTGACGCAAAAATTCTCAACAAAATGTTAATGAATGGAATTCAACAATACATTAAAAAGATTATTCATTGTGACCAAGTGGGATTTCTCCTTGGGATGCAAGAATGATTCAACACATGCAAATCAATCAACGTGATACATTATATCAGCAGAATAAAGAATAAAAAGCACATGATAGTTTCAACTGAGGTAAAAAAATCTTTTGATAAAATTTAACATCCCTTCATAATAAAAATTTTCAAAAAACTGTGTACAGAAGAAACATACCTCAACATAATAAAAGCAATGTATGATGGACACACAGCTAGTATCATGTCGAATGGAAAAAAGCTGAAAGCCTTTCCTCCAAGATCTGGAACAAGACAACGATGCCCACTCTCAGCCCTGTTATTCAACATGGCACTGGAAGTCCTAGCTAGAGCAGTCAGACAAGAGAATTATAAATGACATCCAAATTAGAAAGGAAGAAGTCAAATTATACTTGTTTGTAGATCATATAATCTTGGGTTTGGTAAAACCTGAAGACACCATAAAAAAAATTATTAGAACTGATAAACAAATTCTGTAAAGTTGCAGGATACAAAATCAACATACAAAAATTGGTAGCATTTCTGTATGAAAACAATAAACAATCTGAAAAAGAAATTTATAAATTAGTCCCATTTACAATAGCCACATAAAATTAAATACCTAGGAATTAACAAGATGTGACAGATCTCTAAAATAAAAACTATAAAACAGGCTGGGGCACAGTGGCTCATGCCTGTAATCCCAGCACTTTGGGAGGCCGAGGCAGGTGGATCTGAGGTCAGGAGTTCAAGACCAGCATGGCCAACATAATGAAACCTTGTCTCTACTAAAAGTACAAAAATTAGCTGGGCATGGTGGCACACGCTTGTAATTCCAGCTACTTGGAAGGCTAAGGCAGGATAATTGCTTGAACCGGGACCTGGAGGTTGCAGTGAGCTGAGATCAGGCCACTGCACCCCAACCTGGGCTACAGAGTGAGACTCTGTCTGAAAAAACAAACAAACAAACAAAAAACTATAAAACACTGATGAAAGAAATTGAAGAGGGCACCAAAAAAAGGAAAGATGTTTCATATTTATAGATTGGAAGAACCAATATTGTTAAAATGTCCATGATATCCAAAACACTCTACAGATTCAATGCAATCTCTATCAAATTACCAATGACAGTCTCCATTGAAATAGAAAAAACAATTCTAAAATGTATATATAACCTAAAAAGACCCAGAGTAGCCAAAGCCATCCTAAGTAAAAAGAACAAAACTGGAGAAATCATATTGCCTGTCTTTAAATTTCACTGCAGACTTGTAGTTACACAGACTAATGGAACAGAATAGAGGACCCGGAAAAAAATCCTCACATTTACACTGAACTCATTTTTGACAAAGGATCAAATAATATACACTGGGGAAAAAGACAATTTCTTCAATAAATTATGCTATGAAAACTAAATATGCATATGCAGAAGAATGAAACAAGGCCCTTATTTCTCATCATATACAAAAACCAAATCAAAATCAATTAAAGACTTTAATCTACAACCTCAAACTATAAAATTACTACAAGGAAACTTCAGAAAAACTTTATAGGATATTGGTCATGGCAAAAATTTCTTGAGTAATACCTCACAAATACATGCAACTGAAGCAAAAATGGACAAGTGGGATAACATCAAGTTAAAAAGCTTCTGAACAAGAAAGGAAATTATCAACAAAATGAAGAGATACCCCACAGATTTGGAGAAAATATTTGCTAACTACCTATCTGACAAGGGATTAATAATGAGAATATAGGAAAAGCTCAAAGAACTGTACAAGAAAAAATCTAGCAAGCCAATTAAAAAGTGGGCAAAAGATTTGAATAGACATTTCTCAAAAATAACATGCAAATGGCAAAAACACATATTAAAATGTACTCAACATCATTGATTAGAGAAATGCAAATCAAAACTACAGTGAGATATCATCCCACCTGACTTAAAAATGACTTACATCCAGTGGCTTTCAAGATGGCCAAATAGGAACAGCTGTGGTCTACAACTCCCCACTAGATCAATGCAGAAGATGGGTGATTTCTGCATTTCCAACTGCAGTACCTGGTTCATCTCATTGGGACTCATTGGACAGTGGGTGCAGCCAACGGACGGTGAGCTGAAGCAGGGAGTGGCATTGCTTCATCCAGGAAGCACAAGGGATCAAGGGATTTCCCTTTCCTAGCCAAAAGAAGCTGTGAGTGACAGTACCTGGAGGAACAGTACACTCCTGCCCAAATACTGTGCTTATCCCATGGTCTTCACAACCAGCAGACCAAGAGATCACCTGCCATGCCTGGCTCAGCAGGTCCCATGTCCACGGAGCCTTGCTCACTGCTAGCACCATAATCTGAGATCTACCTGCAATGTGGCAGCTTGGCAGGGGGAGACGTGCCCACCATTGCTGAGGCTTGAGTAGCCGGTTCTATGCTCACAGTGTAAACAAAGTGGCAGGGAAACTCGAATGGGGTAAAGCCCACTGCAGCTCAGCAAGGCCTAGTGCCTCTCTAGAATCCACCTCTGGGCTCAGGGCATATCTGAAAAAAACGCAGCAGACAGCTTCTCCAGACTTAAACCTCTGAAGAAAGCAGTGGTTCTCCCAGCACGGTGTTTCAGCTCTGATAACAGACAGACTGCTTCCTCAAGTGAGTCCCTGATCCCCGTGTAGCCTCACTGGGAGACAACTCCCAGTAGGGACCAACAGAACCTCATACAGGTGGGTGCCCCTTTGGGATGAAGCTTCCAGAGGAAGGATTAGGAAGCAATATTTGCTGTTCTGCAATATTTGCTGTACTGCAGCCTCTGCTAATGATACCCAGCAAACAGGGTCTGGAGTGGACCTCCAGCAAACTGCAACAGACCTGCAGCTGAGGGGCCTGTTAGAAGGAAAAGTAAGAAACAGAAAGCAATAGCATCTACATCAACATCAACAAAAAGGACGTCTACACCAAAACCCCATCAGTAGGTCACCATCATCAAAGACCAAAGGTAGATAAAACCACAAAGAAGGGGAGAAATGAGAGCAGAAAGGCTGAAAATTCCAAATACCAGAATGCTTCCTCCTCCAAAGGAACACAACTCCTCACCAGCAAGGGAACAAAACTGGATGGAGAATGAGGTTGACGAGTTGACAGAAGTATGTTTCAGAAGGTCGGTAATAATAAACTTCTCTGAGCTAAAGGAGCACGTTCTAACCCAATGCAAGGAAGCTAAAAACCTTGAAAAAAGGTTAAACGGATGGCTAACTAGAATAAACAGTGTAGAGAAGACCTTAGATGACCTCATGGAGCTGAAAACCACAATACAAGAACTTCTTGGAGATGCGGGCTGTTTTCTGGTTCCATATGAACTTTAAAGCAGTTTTTTCCAATTCTGTGAAGAAACTCATTGGTAGCTTGATGGGGATGGCATTGAATGTATAAATTACCTTGGGCATTATGGCCATTTTCATGATATTGATTCTTCCTATCCATGAACATGGTATGTTCTTCCATTTGTTTATGTTCTCTTTTATTTCACTGAGCAGTGGTTTGTAGTTCTCCTTGAAGAGGTCCTTTACATCCCTTGTAAGTTGGAACCCTGGTATTTTATTCTCTTTGAAGCAATTGTGAATGGAAGTTCATTCATGACTTGGCTCTCTGTCTGTCTGTTACTGGTGTATAAAAATGCTTGTGATTTTTGCACATTAATTTTGTATACTGAGACTTTGCTGAAGTTTCTTACCAGCTTAAGGAGATTTTGGGCTGAGACAATGGGGTTTTCTAAATATACAATCATGTCATCTGCAAACAGGGACAATATGACTTCTTCTTTTCCTAACTGAATACCCTTTATATCTTTCTCTTGCCAAGACAATCCTAAGTCAAAAGAACAAAGCTGGAGGCATCACGCTACCTGACTTCAAACTATACTACAAGGCTACAGTAACCAAAACAGCATGGTACTGGTACCAAAACAGAGATGTAGACCAATGGAACAGAACAGAGTCCTCAGAAGTAATGCCACACATCTACAGCCATCTGATCTTTGATAAACCTGAGAAAAACAAGAAATGGGGAAAGGATTCCCTATTTAATAGATGGTGCTGGGAAAATTGGCTAGCCATAAGTAGAAAGCTGAAACTGGATCCTTTCCTTACTCCTTATACGAAAATTAATTCAAGATGGATTAGAGACTTAAATGTTAGACCTAATACCATAAAAACCCTAGAAGAAAACCTAGGTAATACAATTCAGGACATAGGCATGGGCAAGGACTTCATGTCTAAAACACCAAAAGCAATGGCAACAAAAGCCAAAATTGACAAACGGGATCTAATTAAACTAAAGAGCTTCTGCACAGCAAAAGAAACTACCATCAGAGTGAACAGGCAACCTACTGAATGGGAGAAAATTTTTGCAATCTACTCAGCTGACAAAGGGCTAATATCCAGAACCTACAAAGAACTCAAACAAATTTACAAGAAAAAAACAAACAACCCTATCAAAAAGTGGGCAAAGGATATGAACAGACGTTTCTCAAAAGAGGACATTCGTACAGCCAACAGACTCATGAAAAAATGCTCATCATCACTGGCCATCAGAGAAATGCAAATCAAAACCACAATGAGATACCATCTCACACCAGTTAGAATGGCAATCATTCAAAAGTCAGGAAACAACAGGTGCTGGAGAGGATGTGGAGAAATAGGAACACTTTTACACTGTTGGTGGGATTGGAAACTAGTTCAACCATTATGGAAAACAGTATGGCGATTCTTCAAGGATCTAGAACTAGAAGTACCATATGACCCAGCCATCCCATTACTGGGTATATACCGAAAGGATTATAAATCATGATGCTATAAAGACACATGCACATGTATGTTTATTGCGGCACTATTCACAATAGCAAAGACTTGGAATCAACCCAAATGTCCATCAGTGACAGACTGGATTAAGAAAATGTGGCACATATACACCATGGAATACTATGCAGCCATCAAAAAGGATGAGTTTGTGTCCTTTGTAGGGACATGGATGCAGCTGGAAACCATCATTCTCAGCAAACTATCGCAAGAACAGAAAACCAAACACCGCATGTTCTCACTCATAGGTGGGAACTGAACAATGAGATCACTTGGACTCGGGAAAGGGAACATCACACACCGGGGCCTATCACGGGGTGGGGGGAGGGAGGAGGGATTGCATTGGGAGTTATACCTGATGTAAATGACGAGTTGATGGGTGCTGACAAGTTTATGGGTGCAGCACACCAATATGGCACAAGTATACATATGTAACAAACCTGCACGTTATGCACATGTACCCTAGAACTTAAAGTATAATAATAATAAGAAAAGAACTTCATGAAGCATACACAAGCTTCAATAGCCAATTAGATAAAGCAGAAGAAAGGATATCAGTGACTGATGATCAAATTAATAAAATAAAGTGAGAAGACAAGAATACAGAAAAAACAGTGGAAAGAAACAAGCAAAGCTTCAAAGAAATATGGGACTATGTGAAAAGACCAAATCTACATTTGATTGGTGTACCTGAAAATAATGGGAAGAATGAAACGAAGTTGGAGAGCACTCTTCAGGATATCATCTAGGATAACTTCCCCAACCTAGCAAGACAGGCCACCATTCCATTCAGGAAATACAGAGAACACCACAAAGATACTGCTTGAGAGGAGCGACCCAAAGACACGTAATTGTCAGATTCACCAAGACTGAAATGAAGGAAAAAATATTAAGGGCAGTCAGAGAGAAAGGTCGGGTTATACACAAAGGGAAGCCCATCAGACTAACAGTGGATCTCTCTGCAGAAACCCTATAAGCCAGAAGAGAGTGGGGGCCAGTATTCAACATTCTTAAGAAAAGAATTTTCAACCCAAAATTACATATCCAGCCAAATTATGCTTCATAAGTGAAGGAGAAACATAACCCTTACAGGCAAGCAAATGCTGAGAGCTTTGTCACCACCATGACTGCCTTACAAGACCTCCTGAAGGAAGCACTAAACATGGAAAGGAACAACCAGTAGGAGCCACTGCAAAAACATGCCAAATTGTAAAGACCATCGATGCTATGAAGAAGCTGCATCAATAACGGGCAAAATAACCAGCTAACATCATAATGACAGGATCAAATTCACACCTAACAATATTAACAGTAAATATAAATGGGCTAAATGCCCCAATTAAAAGACAGAGACTCTCAAATTGGATAAAGAGTCAAGACCAATCAGTGTGCTGTATGCAGGAGACCCATCTCACGTGGACACACACACATAGGCTCAAAATATGGGGATGCAGGAAGATCTACCAAGTGATGGAAAGCAAAATAATAATAATAATAATAATAATAATAATAATAATAATAACAGGATTTGCAATACTGGTGTCTGATAAAACAGATTTTAAACCAACAAACATCAAAAGAGACAAAGGCCATTACATAATGGTAAAGGGATCAATTCACCAAGAAGAGCTAACTATCCTAAACATATATGCACCCAATACAGGAGCACCGTGATAATTAAAGCAAGTTCTTAGAGACCTACAAAGACACTTAGACTCCTACACAATAATAATGGGAAACATTAATACCCCACTGTCAATATTAGACAGATCAACCAGACAGGAAGTTAACAAGGATATCCAGGACATGAACTCAGCTCTGCACCAAGGCAACCTAATAGACATCTGCAGAATTCTCCACCCCAAATCAAAAGCATATACATTTTTTTCAGAACCAAGTCACACTTATTCTAAAATTGACCTCATAATTGGAAGTAAAACATTCCTCAGTGGGGGGCGCCCAAGATGGCCGAATAGGAACAGCTCCAGCCTCCAGCCCCCAGCATGAGCCACAAAGAAGACAGGTGATTTCTGCATTTTCAACTGAGGTACTGGGTTCATTTCACTGGGGCGTGTTGGACAGTCAATGCTGGTCCATGGGTGCAGCCCGACCAATGAGAGCTGAAGCAGGGTGAGGCATCACCTCACCTGGGAAGTGCAAGGGAGAAGGGAATTCCTTTTCCTAGCCAAGGGAAATTGAGGCACAAACACCCGGAAAATCGGGTAACTCCCACTCTAATACTGCACTTTACCGAGGGTCGTAGAAAACGGCACACCAGGAGATTATATCCCACACCTGGCCCTGAGGGTCCCACGCCCATGGAGCCTTCCTCCTTGCTAGCACAGCAGTCTGAGATCTAACTGGAAGGTGGCAGTGAGGCTGGGGGAGGGGCGCCCACCATTGCTGAGGCTTAAGTATGTAAACAAAGTCACAGGGAGGCTCGAATTGGGTGGAGCCTACCACATCTCAAGAAGCTCTGCCTGCCTTTGTAGGCTCCACCTCTGGGGACAGGGTATAGCTAAACAAAAAGCAGCTGAAACCTCTGCAGATGTAAAAGTCCCTGTCTGACAGCTTTGAAGAGAGCAGTGGTTCTCCCAGCATGGAGGTTGAGATCTGAGAATGGACAGACAGCCTGCTCAAGTGGGTCCCTGGCCCCTGAGTAGCCTAACTGGGAGATATCCCCCACTAGGTGCAGATTGACTGACACCTCACACCTCACAGGGCTGGGTACACCCTTGAGACGAAGCTTCCAGAGCAAGAATCAGACAGCAACTCTCGCTGTTCAGCAATATTCTATCTTCTGCAGCCTCTGCTGCTGATACCCAGGCAAACAGGATCTGGAGTGGACCTCAAGCAAATTCCAACAGACCTACAGCTGAGGGTCATGACTGGCAGAAGGAAAATTAACAAACAGAAAGGACACCCAAACCAAAACCCCATCAGTACGTCACCATCATCAAAGACCAAAGGCAGACAAAACCACAAAGATGGAGTAAAAGCAGTTCAGAAAAACTGGAAATTCAAAAAATCAGTGCGCATCTCCCCCTCCAAAGGAACGCAGCTCATTGCCAGCAATGGAACAAAGCTGGATGAAGAATGACTTTGACGAGATGAGAGAAGAAGGCTTCAGTCAATCAAACTTCTCAGAGATAAAGGAGGAACTATGTAACCAGTGCAAAGAAACTAAAAGCCCTGAAAAAAGAATGGATAAATGGATAACTAGAATAATCAATGCAGAGAAGACCTTAAAACAACTGATAGAGATGAAAACCATGACACGAGAACTATGTGACAAATGCACCTTCAGTAACTGAGTGGATGAACTGGAAGAAAGAGTATCAGCGATTGAAGATAAAATGAATGAAATGAAGTGAGAAGAGAAGTGAAGAGAAAAAAGAGTTAAAAGAAATGAACAAAGCCTCCAAGAAATATGGGATTACGTGAAAAGACCAAATCTATGTCTGATGGGTGTGCTGGAAAGTGACGGGGAAAATGGAACCAAGTTGGAAAACACTCTGCAGGATATCATCCAGGAGAATTTCCCCATCTTGTTAGGCAGATCAACAGCCAAATTCAGGAAACACAGAGAATGCCACAAAGATACTCCTTGAGAAGAGCAACTCCAAGACACATAATTGTCAGATTCACCAAAGCTGAAATGAAGGAAAAACTGTTCAGGGCAGCCAGAGAGAAACGTCGGGTTTCCCACAAAGGGAAGCCCATCAGACCAACAGCAGATCTCTCGGCAGAAACTCTACAAGCCAGAAGAGAGTGGGGGCCAATATTCAACATTCTGACAGAAAAGAATTTTAAACCCAGAATTTCATATCCAGCCAAACTAAGTATCATAAGTGAAGGAGAAATAAAATCCTTTACAGATAAGCAAATGCTTAGAGATTTTGTCACCATCAAGCCTGCCCTACAAGAGATCCTGAAGGAAGCACTAAACATGGAAAGGAACAACCGGTACCAGCCATTGCAAAAACATGCCAAAATGTAAAGACCATCGAGGCTAGGAAGAAACTGCATCAACTGATGAGCAAAATAACCAGTTAATATCATAATGACAGGATCAATTTCACACATAACAATCTTAACCTTAAATGTAAATGGACTAAATGGTCCAATTAAAAGACACAAACTGGCAAATTGGATAAAGGGTCAAGAACATCAGTTTGCTATATTCAGGAGACCAATCTCACAGGCAGAGAAACACATAGGCTCAAAATAAAGGGATGGAGGAAGATCTACCAAGCAAATGGAGAACAAAAAAAAGCAGGGGTTGCAATCCTAGTCTCTGATAAAACAGACTTTAAACCATCAAAGATCAAAAGAGACAAAGAAGGCCATTACATAATGGTAAGGGGATCGATTCATCAGGAAGAGCTAACTATCCTAAATATATGTGCACCCAATAGAGGAGCACCCAGATTCATAAAGCAAGTCATTAGAGACTTAAAAAGAGATATAGACTCCATACAATAATAATGGGAGACTTTAACACCCCACTGTCAACATTAGACAGATCAACGACACAGAAAGTTAACAAGGATATCCTAGAATTGAACTCAACTCTGCACCAAGCTGACCTAATAGACATCTATAGAACTCTCCACCCCAAATCAACAGAATATACATTCTTCTTAGCACCACATCACACTTATTCCAAAATTGACCACATAATTGCAAGTAAAGCACTCCTCAGCAAATGTACAAGAATGGAAATTATAACAAACTGTCTCTCAGACCACAGTGCAATCAAACTAGAACTCAGGACTAAGAAACTCAATCAAAACCGCTCAACTACATGGAAACTGAACAATCCTGCTCCTGAATGACTACTGGGTACATAATGAAACAAAGGCAGAAATCAAGATGTTCTTTGAAACCAATGAGAACAAAGATACAGCAAAGTAGAATCTCTGGGACACATTTAAAACAGTGTGTAGTGGGAAATTTAGAGCACTAAATGCCCACAAGAGAAAGCAGTAAAGATCTAAAATTGACACCCTAACTTCACAACTAAAAGAACTAGAGAAGCAAGAGCAAACACATTCAAAAGCTGGCAGAAGGCAAGAAATAACCAAGATCAGAGCAGAACTGAAGGAGATAGAGACACAAAAAACCCTCCAAAAAATCGATGCATCCAGAAGGTGGGTTTTTGAAAAGATCGACAAAATGGATAGACCACTAGCAAGACTAACAAAGAAGAAAAGAGAGAAGAATCAAATAGATGCAATAAAAATATGATAAAGGAGATATCACCACCGACCCCACAAAGATACAAACTACCATCAGAGAATTCTATAAACACCACTATGCAAATAAACTAGAATACCAGAAGTAATGGATAATTTCCTTGATACTTACACTCTTCCAAGACTAAACAAGGAAGAAATTGTATCCCTGAATAGACCAATAGCAGGCTCTGAAATTGAGGCAATAATTAATAACCTACCAACCAAAAATGTCGAGGACCAGATGGATTCACAGCTGAATTCTACCAGAGGTACAAGGAGGAGGTGGTACCTTTCCTTCTGAAACTATTCCAATCAATAGATAAAGAGGGAATCTTCCCTAACTCATTTTATGAGGCCAACATCATCCTGATACCAAAGTCTGGCAGAGACACAACAAAAAAAGAGAATTTTAGACCAATATCCTTGAACATCGATGCAAAAATCCTCAATAAAATACTGGCAAACCGAATCCAGTAGCACATCAAAAAGCTTATCCACCACAATCAAGTCGGCTTCATTCCTGGGATGCAAGGCTGGATCAACATACGCAAACCAAGAAACGTAATCCAGTATATAAACAGAACCAAAGACAAAAACCACATGATTATCTCAATAGATGCAGAAAAGGCCTTTGACAAAATTTAACAGCCTTTCATGCCATATCTCTCAATAAACTACGTATTGATGGAATGCATCTCAAAATAAAAAGAATTATTTATGTCAAACCCACAGCCAAATTCATACTGAATGGGCAAAAACTGGAGGCATTCCTTTTGAAAACCAGCACGAGACAAAGATATGCTCTCTCACCACTCCTATTCAACATAGTACTGGAAGTTCTGGTCAGGGCAATCAGGTAAGAGAAAGCAATAAAGCATATTGAAATAGGAAGAGAGGAAGCAAATTGTCCCTGTTTGCAGATGACATGATTGTATATTTAGGAAACCCCATTGTCTCAGCCCAAAATGTCCTTAAGCTGATAAGCAACTTCAACAATGTCTCAGGATACAAAATCGATGTGCAAAAATCACAAGCTTTCTTATACACCAGTAACAGACAAACATAGAGCCAAATCATGAATGAACTCCCATTCACAATAGCTTCAAAGAGAATAAAATAACTAGGAATCCATCTTACAAGGGATGTAAAGGACCTCTTCAAGCAGAACTACAAACCACTGCTCAGTGAAATAAAAGAGGACAGAAACAAATGGAAGAAAATACCATGCTTATGGATAGGAAGAATTAACATTGAAAATGGCCATACTGCCCAAGGTAATTTATAGATTCAATGCCACACCCATGAAGCTACCAATGACTTTCTTCACAGAATTGGAAAAAACTGCTTTAAAGTTCATATGGAACCAAAAAAGACCCTGCATTGCCAAGACCATCCTAAGCCAAAAGAACAAAGCTGGAGGCATCGTGCTACCTGACTTCAAACTATACTACAAGGCTACAGTAACCAAAACAGCATGTTACTGGTACCAAAACAGAGATATAGACCAATGGGACAGAACAGAGCCCTCAGAAATAATACCACACAACTACAGCCATCTGATTTTTGACAAACCTGACAAAAACAAGAAATGGGGAATGGGTTCCCTGTTTAATAGATGGTGCTGGGAAAATTGGTTAGCCATAAGTAGAAAGCTGAAACTGGATCCTTTCCTTACTCCTTATACAAAAATTAATTCAAGATGGATTAGAGACTTAAATGTTATAACAAAAACCATAAAAACTCTAGAAGAAAACCTCGGTAATACCATTCAGGACATAGGCATGGGCAAGGACTTCATGTCTAAAACACCAAAAGCAATGACAACAGAAGCCAAAATTGACAAATGAGATCTAACTAAACTAAAGAGCTCCTGCACAGCAAAGGAAACTACCATCAGAGTGAACAGACAACCTACAGAATGGGAGAAAATTTTTGCAATCTACTCAGCTGACAAAGGGCTACTATCCAGAACCTGTAAAGAACGCAATCAAATTTACAAGAAAAAAACAAACAACCCCATCAAAAAGTGGGCAAAGGATATGAACAGACACTTCTCAAAAGAAGACATTCATACAGCCAACAGACACATGAAAAAATGCTCATCATCACTGGCCATCAGAGAAATGCAAATCAAAACCACAATGAGATACCATCTCACACCAGTTAGAATGACAATCATTAAAAAATCAGGAAACAACAGGTGCTGGAGAGGATGTGGAGAAATAGGAACACTTTTACACTGTTGGTGGGATTGGAAACTAGTTCAACCATTATGGAAAACAGTGTGGTGATTCCTCAAGGATCTAGAACTAGAAATACCATTTGACCCAGCCATCTCATTACTGGGTATATACCCAAAGGATTATAAATCATGCTGCAAAAAGACACATGCACACGTGCATTTATTGCAGCACTATTCACAATAGCAATGACTTGGAATCAACCCAAATGTCCATCAGTGACAGACTGGATTGAAAAAATGTGGCACATATTCACCATGGAATACTATGCAGCCATAAAAAAGGATGAGTTCGTGTCCTTTGTAGGGACATGGATGTAGCTGGAAACCATCGTTCTCAGTAAACTATCGCAAGAACAGAAAACCAAACACCGCATGTTCTCATTCATAGGTGGGAATTGAACAATGAGATCACTTGGACACAGGAAGGGGAACATCACACACTGGGGCCTTTTGTGGTGAGGGGGGAAGGGGGAGGGATACCATTAGGAGGTATACCTAATGTGAATGACGAGTTAATGGGTGCATCACACCAACATGGCACATGTATACATATGTAACAAACCTGCACGTTGTTTACATGTACCCTAGAACTTAAGTATAAAAAAAAAATACATTCCTCTGCAAATGTAAACTGACAGAAACCACAACAAACTGTCTGTCAGACTACAGTGCAATCAAGTTAGAACTCAGGATTAAGAAACTCACTCAAAACCACACAACTACATGGAAATTGAACAACCTGTTCTTGAATGACTACTGGGTATATTATGAAATGAAGGCAGAAATAAAGATGTTCTTTGCAACCAATGAGAAGAAAGACACAATGAAGCAGAATCTCTGGGACACATTTAAAGCATTGTGTAGAAGGAAATTTATAGCACTAAATGCCCACAAGAGAAAGCAGGAGATATCTAAAATGGACACCTTTACATCACAGTTAAAAGAACTAGAGAAACAAGTGCAAACAAATTCAAAAGCGAGCAGAAGGCAAGATATAACTAAGATCATAGCAGAACTGAAGGCAACAGAGACACAAAAAACCCTTCAAAAATCAATGAATCCAGGAGCTGATTTTTTGAAATGATAAAAATAGATAGACCACTAGCAAGACTAATAAAGAAGAAAAGAGAGAAGAATCAAATACATGCAATACAAATGATAAAGGGGATATCATCACCGTTCCACAGAAATACAAACTACCATTAGAGAATGCTATAAACACCTCTACACAAATAAGCTAGAAAATCTTGAAGAAAAGTATAAATTCCTGGACACATAGACCCTCACAAGTCAAAATCAGGAAGCAGTTGAATGCTTCAATAGACTAATAATATGTTCTAAAATTAAGGCAATAATTAATAGCCTGCCAACCAAAAAAAGTCCAGGACCAGACGGAATTACCTCTAAATTCTACCGGAGGTACAGAGAGGAGCTGGTACCATTCCTTCTGAAACTGTTCCAGTCCATATAAAAAGAAGGAATCCTCTGTAACACATTTTATGAGGCCAGCATCATCCTGATACCAAAGCCCGGCAGAGGCACAAGAAAGAGGAGAATTTTAGTCTGATATCCGTGATAAACATTGATGAGAAAATCCCCAATAAAATACTGGCAAACCGAATCCAGCAGCACATCAAAAAGCTTATCCACCACAATCAAGTCGGCTTCATCCCTGGGTTGCAAGGCTGGTTCAACATATGCAAATCAATAAACGTAATCCATCACATAAACATAACCAAAGACAAAAACCGCATGATTATCTCAATAGATGCAGAAAAGACTTTTGACAGAATTCAACAGCCTTTCATGCCAAAAACTCTCAATAAACTAGGTATCGATGGAATGCATCTCAAAATAATAAGAGTTATTTATGACAAACCCACAGCCAATATCATACTGAATAGGCAAAAACTGGAAGCATTCCTTTTGAAAACCAGCACAAGACAAGGATACGCTCTCTCACCACTCCTATTCAACATAGTATTGGAAGTTCTGGCCAGGGCAATCTGGCAAGAGAAAGCAATAAAGCATATTGAAATAGGAAGAGAGGAAGTCAAATTGTCCCTGTTTGCAGATGACATGATTGTATATTTAGAAAAACCCATTGTCCTAGCCCAAAACCTTCTTAAGTTGATAAGCAACTTTGGCAAAATCTCAGGATACAAAATCAATGTGCAAAAATCACAGGCATTCCTATACACAAATAACAGACAAACAGAGAGCCAAATCATGAGTGAACTCACATTCACAATTGCTATCAAGGGAATAAAATACCCAGGAATCCAGCTTACAAGGGATGTGCAGGACCTCTTTAAGAACTACAAACCACTGCTTAAGGAGATAAGAGAGGACACAAACAAATGGAAAAAGATTCCATGCTCATAGATAGGAAGAATCAATATCGTGAAAATGGCCTTCCGGCCCAAAGTAATTTATATATTCAATGTCATCCGCATCAAGCTACCAATGACTTTCTTCACAGAACTGGAAAAAACCACTTTAAAGTTCATATGGAACCAAAAAGGAGCCAGCATAGCCAAGACAATTCAGGGCAAGAAGAACAAAGCTGGAGGCATCATGCTACCTGACTTCAAACTTTAATACAAGGCTACAGTAACCAAAACAGCATGGTACTGGTACCAAAACAGATATGTAGACCAATAGAACAAAACAGAGGCCTCAAAAATAACACCACACATCTACCACCACCTGATCTTTGACAAACCTGACACACACAAGCAATGGGGACGGGATTCCCTATTTAATAAATGGTGTTGTGAAAATCAGCTGGCCATATGCAGAAAGCTGAAACTGGACCCCTTCCTTACACCTTATAGGAAAATCAACTCAAGATGGTTCAAAGACTTATACATAAGAACTACAACCATAAAAATTCCACAAGAAAACCTGGGCAATATCATTCAGGACACTGGGATGGGCAAAGACTTCATGTCTAAAACACCAAAAGCAATGGCAACAAAAGCTAAAATAGACTAATGGGATCTAACTAAAGAGCTTCTGCACAGCAAAATAAACTATCATCAGAGTGAACAGGCAACCTACAGAATGGGAGAAAATGTTTGCAATCTATCCTTCTGACAAAGGGCTAATAGCCAGAATCTACAAGGAACTTAAACAAATTTACAAGAAAATAAACAAACAACCCCATCAAAAAATGAGCAAAGAATATGAACAGACACTTCTCAAAAGAAGACATTTATTCAAGCAATAGACATATAAAAAAATGCTCATCATCACTGGTCATTAGAGAAATTCAAATTAAAACCACGATGAGATATCATCTCAAACCCGTTAGAATGGCAATCATTAAAAAGTCAGGAAACAACAGATGCTGGAGAAGTTGTGGAAAAATAGGATTGCTTTTACAGTGTTGGTGGGAGTGTAAATTAGTTCAACCATTGTGGAAGACCATGTGGCGATTCCTCAGGGATCTAGAACTAGAAATACCATTTGACCCAGCAATTCCATTACTGGGCATATACCCAAAGGATTAGAAATCATTCTATGATAAAAACACTTGTACATGTATGTTTATTTTGGCACTATTTACAATAGCAAAGAGTTGGAACCAACCCAAATGCCCATTGATGATAGACTGGATAAAGAAATTGTGGCATATATACACCATGGAATACTATGCAGCCATAAGAAAGGATGAGTTCATATCCTTTGCAGGGACATGGATGAAGCTGGAAACCATCATTCTCAGCAAACTATCACAAGATCAGAAAACAAAACACCACATGTTCTCACTCATAAGTGGGAGTTGAACAGTAAGAACACATGGACACAGGGAGGGGAACATCACACACTGGGGCCTATGGGGGTGGGAGGCTACGGCAGGGATGACATTAGGAGATATACCTAATGTAGATGACGGGATGATGGGTGCAGCAGACCACCATGGCACATGTATAACATTGCAACAAAACTGCACGTTCTGCACATGTAACCCAGAACTTAAAGTATATTTAAAAAAGAAAATCAATAAATCTGATATATCACATTAACAGAAGGACAAAAATGATGACATCATTTCAAGATGCTGAAAAAGCATTAAAGTTCAACATATCTTTATAATAAAAACCCTAAAAAAACTAGGTACAGTAGAAACATACCTCAATACCATAAAGGCCATAAATGACCAATTTACAGATAACACCATACTGAATGGGAAAAAAATTGAAACCTTTTTCTCTGAGATATGGAACAAGACAAGGATACCCATTTTCATCACTTGATTCAACATAGTACTGTATGTTCTAGTCAGAGCATTTAGGTAAGAAAAGGAAATACAAGGCATTTAAATTACAATGGAGGAAGTCCAATAATTCCTGTTTGTAGATAATACTATCGTATACATAGAACACCATAAAGACTCCACCAAAAAACTATTAGAATTAATCAGTATATTTAGAAAAGCTGCAAGATACAACATCAATGTACAAAAATTAGTATTGTGTCTACAATGAAATAGCAAACTGTCTGAAAAAGAAATCCAAACTTTGTCATGAAATCTTTGCCAGGGCCTATATCAAGAATGACATTTCCTAGGTTTTCTTCTAGGATTTTCATAGTTTTAGGTTTCATATTTAAGTCTTAGTCCACCTTGTGTTGACTTTTGCATATGGTGCCAAGAAGGGGTCCAGTTTCAATCTTTGGCATATGGCTAGCCCATTATCCCAACATCATTTATTGAATAAGGAGTCCTTTCCTCATTGCTTGTCATTGTCAGCTTTGTTGAAGATTAGATGGTTGTAGGTGTGTGACTTTATTTCTGGGCTCTATAACTTGTTTTATTGGTCCATGTGTCTGTTTTTGTACCAGTACCATGCTGTTCTGGTTACTGTATCCTTGTAGTATAGTTTGAATTCAGATAGTGTGATACCTCCAGCTTTGTTCTTTTTGCTTAGAATTGCTTTGGCTATTCCACCTCTGTTTTGGTTCCATATGAATTTTAGAATACTTTGTTCTAATTCTGTAAAACATGTAATTGGTAGTTTGATAGGATTGCATTGAATCTGTAAATTGCTTTGGGTATTATGGCCATTTTAACAATACCGATACTCCTACCGGTGAACACAGAATGTTTTTCCATTTGTTTATGTCATTTCTGATTTCCTTCAGCTGTGTTTTGTAATTTTTGTTTTAGAGATATTTCACCTCCCTGATTAGCTGTATTCCTATGATTTTTTTGTGGTTATTGTGAATGGAATTGCATTTCGATTTGCCTTTCAGCTTGGACATTATTGGTGTATAGAAATGCTACTAATTTTTGTACACTGATTTTGTATCATGAAACTTTATTGAATGACGAAGATTCCAAAAGCAATTTCAACAAAAACACAAGTTGACAAGTGGAACCTAATTGCACTAAAGAGCTTCTGCACAATAAAAGAAATAATCAAGAAGCAGACAACTTAAAGAATGGGAGAAAATATTTGCAAACGACGCACCTGACAAAGGTGTACTATCCAGAATCTATAAGGAACTTAAACAAATTTACAAGTGAAAAACAAACAACCCCATTAAAAGTGGGCAAAGGATCTGAATAGACACTTTTCAAAGGAAGGCATTCATACAGCCAACAAACATGAAAAAATGCACATCACTAATCATTTAGAGAATTGCAAATGAAAAATCACATTAAGATACCATCTCACACCAGTCAGAATGGCTATAATAAAAGTCAAAAAATAACAGATGCTGACAAGGTTGCAGAGAAAAGGGAATGCTTGCTTATACACTGCCAGTGGGAATATAAATTAGTTCAGCCATTGTGTAAAGTAGCTTGGCAATTTCTCAAAGAAATCGGTTTTATTCTGGCACAAGACAAAAATGCTCTCTCTCACCATTCCTATTCAACATAATATTGGAAGTTCTGGCCAGGGCGATCAGGCAATAGAAAGAAATAAAGGGTATTCAAATAAAAAGAGAGGAAGTCAAATTTTCTCTGTTTGCAGATGACATGATTATATATTTAGAATACCCTATGGTCTCAGCCCAAAATCTCCTTAAGCTGATAAGCAACTTCGGTAAAATCTCAGGATACAAAATCAATGTGCAAAAATCACAAACATTCCTATGCACTAATAATAGGCAAACAGAGAGCCAAATAATAAGTGAACTCCCATTCTCATGGCTACAAAGAGAATAAAATACCCAGGAATACAACTTGCATGGGATGTGAAGGACCTCTTCAAGGAGAACTACAAACCACTGCTCAAGGAAATAAGAGAGGATACAAACAAATGGAAAAACACTCCATGCTCATGGATAGGAAGAATCAATATGGTGAAAATGGCCATACTGCCCAAAGTAATGTATATATTCAATGTTATCCCCATCAAGTTACCATTGACTTTCTTCACAGAATTAGAAAAAACTACTTTAAATTTCATATGGGACCAAAAATGAGCCCATATAGCCAAGACAATCCCAAGCAAAAAGAACAAAGCTGGAGGCATCACACTATCTGACTTCAAACTATACCACAAGGATACAGTAACCAAAATAGCATGGTACTGGTACCAAAAGAGCTGTATAGACCAATGGAACAGAACAGAGGCCTCAGAAATAACGTCACACGTCTACAACCATCTGATCTTTGACACACCTGACAAAAACAAGCAGTGGAGATAGGATTCCCTATTTAACAAATGGTGTTGGTAAAACTGGCTAGCCATATGTAGAAAACTGAAACTGGATCCCTTCCTTGAACTTTACACAAAAATTAATTCAGGATGGATTAAAGACTTAAATATAAGACCTAAAATCATAAAAACCCTAGAATAAGACCTAGGCAATACCATTCCGGACATAGGTATGGGCAAAGACTTCATGAATAAAACACCAAAAGCAATGGCAACAAAAGCCAAAATTGACAAATAGGATCTAATTAAACTAAAGAGCTTATGCACAGC
Organism: Theropithecus gelada; assembly: GCF_003255815.1. Taxonomy (NCBI): domain Eukaryota; kingdom Metazoa; phylum Chordata; class Mammalia; order Primates; family Cercopithecidae; genus Theropithecus; species Theropithecus gelada. The sequence goes on from NC_037689.1 coordinate 3,618,923, forward strand.
AAAAGAAACCATCATCAGAGTGAACAGGCAATCTAGAGAATGGGAGAAGATTTTTGTAATCCATCCATCTGACAAAGGACTAACATCCAGAATCTACAAAGAACTTAAACAAATTTATAAGAAAAAGACAAACAACCCCATCAAAATGTGGGCAAAAGACATAAACAGACACTTCTCAAAAGAAGACATTTATGCAGTCAACAGATACATAAAAACGCTCATGATCATTGGTCATTAGAGAAATGCAAATCAAAACCACAATGAGATACCATCTCATGCCAGTTAGAATGGTGATCGTTAAAAACTCAGGAAACAACAGATTCTGGAGAGGATGTGGAGAAACAGGAACACTTTTACACTGTTTGAGGGAGTGTAAATTATTTCAACCATTGTGGAAGACAGTATGGTGATTCCTCAAGGATCTAGAATCAGGAATGCCATTTGAGCCAGCAATCCCATTATTGGGTATATACTCAAAGGGTTATAAATCATTCTACTATAAAGACACATGCACATGTATGTTTATTGCAGCACTGTTCACAATAGCAAAGACTTGGAACCAACCCAAATGTCCATCAATGATAGACTGGATAAAGACAAGGGGGCACATATACACCATGGAATACTATGCATCCATAAAAAAAGATGAGTTCATGTCCTTTGCAGGGACATGGATGAAGCTGGAGACCATCATTCTCAGCAAACTAACTCAGGAACAGAAAATAAAACACTGCATGTTCTCACTCATATGTGGGAGTTGAACAAAGAGAACACCTGGACACGGGAAGAGGAACATCAGACACTGGGGCCTGTCGGGGGGTGAGGGGCTAGGGGAGGGATAGCATTAGGAGAAATACCTAATGTAGGTGATGGGCTGATAGGTGCAGCAAACCACCATGGCACGTGTATGTGACAAAACTGCACATTCTGCACATGTATCCCAGAACTTAAAATACAATAATAATAATAATAAACTGCATCTGTTGTTTTGTTTAATATACCAAAGCTATTTCCCATAATGACAGTGACAGGGATGTTGCTGCTAAAATCCATGGTAGCAAACACAGAAAGCTTAATATGGACCAGAGATTGCATTTGTGCTTTCCTGGTATTGACTCATCACCCTGTATTATTGAATACACTCAAGAGACCTCATGTTCAATCCACACACAGATAATGTCATCTCATAAATACTGCTGGACACTTTCACCTGTCTTGTGATCTGGAGGACCATTCCACACTGCGGCACATTTTAGAGTGTCAGGGTCGGATTGCATGTGTCTGTATACCCCTCACCAGCCTGGGTACCAATCTGACTCTGCCCTCGCTGGCAAGGTGACTTTGGGCAAGTTCCTTCGTCTCTTAATGTGTCTCAGTTTCCTGTTCTATAATAAGAGATGATAACATTAGTAACACACATCTGACAGTGTTGCTGTGAGCACTAAGTAACTGATATATATATATATATATATATATATGTATATATACACACACACACATATATATAATTTAAAATATAGTGTGTGAGTGTGTGTGTGTGTGTGTGTGTGTGTGTGTGTATATATATATATATATATATATATATGGGGGGGAGAGAGAGAGAGAGAAACACTAAAACATATGGCTTAGAGTAAGTATCCAGAAGTGTGAGCTTCTATTCTCACATCTCTGAACTTCTGCTTTCTGCTCTTCCCCATTATTCCTTGCCCCTGTCTGCCCCAGACCTCTCTCCCTGCCCTGCACATCTTCACCTCCCCTCCACACTCCACTCTATTTCCCCATTGTCCATTTCCTCTGACTCTGGATCTGAGTAAATTGATACCATCTTCTCATCATTTAGCTCAGAAAATATTAGTATCATTGGTCTTTTATTACATCACCAATGAATTTATTTTTTTGAGACAGAGCTTTGCTGCCTCGCTCAGATTGGAGGGTAGTGGCATGATAACAGCTCACTGCAGCCTCAACCTTCTGTGGTTCAGTGATCCTCCCACCTCAGCCTCCTGAGTAGCTGGGACTACATATGAGTGCTACCATGCTCAGCTAATTTTTAAAATTTTGCAGATGTGAGGTCTCACTATGTTGTCCAGGCTGGTATCAAACTCCTGGCTTCAAGTGATTGTCCTGCCTCAGACTCCCAATTTGCTGGGATTGTAGGTGTGAGCCACTGCACCTGGCCTGTTTGCCCCCTCCATTTTTTTCGTTTATCTAAGTCTTTACTCCAGCCCAGAAAACCGATATTTTCTCTCCCACTTGGAGGAAAGAGCGATCAAACTTTCAGGATTTTTGCCTACTCAAAACTCAGCTTGGCAACATTTGAGTACTTTCTCCTCCTGCCTGAAGGAGAAAACAAAAGCCAAAGGCAGCACCTGGCTGCACCTTCCCCCCGCTGCCCACCCCCACCCCCGCCACCGCATTATTCAGCATAGAACAGCGGCTCAGGGATCCAGTGGGCCAACTCTCTTGCCGTTGGAGGGATTACTGTGAAATGCTGTGAGTACATGTATTTTTCACAACAGACAACAGCTTGGCTGCTGCTTCCTATTAGGGGCAAATCCACAGTCTCCCAGTACAGCTTCATCATGTCTGCTTCTTCATTCTTTATTCAAAGAAGGCTTTCATCATATTTTAGTGAGTCAGGGTCTTGCTGGTGAATCACACTGTTGCTGCCAGTGTGTCAGGGATCCCCAAGACCACCCTCACTTCCAGTGATTGCCTATGAGGACCCAATGTATAGGTGTGCTCATGATTAAGACTTATTACAGCAAAAGAATACTGAGCTAAATCAGTAATGGGGAAAGACCACTGAGCAAAGTCTGGTGGGAAGCAGCAAAAGCTGCCAAGAGTCCCTTCCCAATGGAGTCACACAATTTGTCTCTCCAGCAATGAACCATGATAACATGTGTAAAATGTTATCTACATTTTACACGGAAGCTAATTAGAAACTGAGTGCCCCAGGTTTTTACTGGGGACTGGTCACATAGGCACTCTCTGCCTAGCAGGCAATAACATTTCAGATTCCTAGAAGGGAGGCTGATGTTCAGCATAAAACACATTGCTTGAACAAACAGTTTGGGAAGAGTAAACCACTCTTATCAGATGGAGAATGGTGGGAAACCTCCTGAAATCAAGTTCACAGATGCCAGGCAAGGGCCAGTCTTGCAAGCTGGCCTTTCTAAGGATAGTAGTTTCAGATCTGCTATATTACCTCTTTTTTTGCACAGAACTCAACTACAAAGCTTTAAAATACATAATCAAATCAGACAGAACAAATGGAAAAAAGTCAGCAACATATATAGATGAACTGAATGGCACCATGGCCTAATTGGATCTAAGTGATACATAGAGAACACCCCACATAACGACAGCAGAGCGTGTATTCCCTCATGGATGGTTGTGAGGGGTTCACGGCTCCAGTGGATGAAGTACCTGCCAACATGGTGAAAACAGAAAGAGAACAAGGGTGGAGCATGAAGAGGTGACTCAACTGCTGCCATCTCATGATAAAACTTTAACCTGTGAGGAGTTGCTTCTTATGGATGAATGAAGAGAGTAGTTTCTTGTGGTGAAATCTACTCACGGTGAAGATGCTTTGAACACTGTGGAAATGACAGCAAAGGATGAGTTGATTAGGTAATGGCAGGATTTGAGAGATCTGACTGTAATTTATAAAGGAGTTCTACTGTAGGTAAAATGCTATCAAGCAGCATTGCCTGTTGTGAAGAAATCTTTCTTGAAAGGAAGGGTCCATCAGTGGAGGAAATTTCATTGTTGTCTTATTTTAAGAAATTGCCATAGCCCTCCATGTAGTATTGGCTTGTTAAAAAGTAAATAAAAAAGAAAATAAATTGCCACAGCCACCCGACTTTCAAAAACCAGCACCCTAGTCGGTCAGCAGCCATGTACATCCAGACAACACCCCCTACCGTCCAAAAGTTAAAACTCACTGAAGGCTCAGGTGATCTTTAGCATGTTTTAGCAATACAGTATTTTCCAATTAAGGTAGAAAACATACACAAAAAGCTTGATACATTGTACTTTTTTTGACATAATACTATTGCACAGTTAACAGATTGTAGTGTAGTGTAAACATCACTTTTATTTTATTTTATTATTTTAAAAATATTTTATTTCAATAGGTTTTTGGGAAACAGGTGGTATTTTGTTATACGAGTAAGGTCTCTAGTGCTGATTTGTGAGATTTTGGTGCACCCATCACCCGAGCAGTATACACTGAACCCAATTTGTAGTCCTTTATCCCTCACCCCCATCCCACCCTTTCCCCTGATCCTCAAAGTCAATTGTATCATTCTTATGCCTTTGCATCCACATAGCTTAGTTCCCACTTATGAGTGAGAACATACAATAAACATCACGTTTATATGCACTAGGAAACCAAAAAATATGTGTGTGACTTGTTTATTGTGGTGGTCTGGAACAATACAGTATCTATGATTTATGCCTGAATAAATTTCTGAAGGGGGCATGATTTAACACGTAAAAATCCACCATCTGGCACCTCAAAATTCATGTCCTCTCACATCTAAAATGCATTCACTTCATCTCAACATCCTCAAAATTCTTTCTAGCATCAACTTTAAATCCCAAATATCATTCAAATATAATCAAAATCAGGAAAGGGTGAGATTCAGAGTATGTTGTATCCTGGGACAAAATTTTTTCCACCTGTGAACTTGTGAAACCAGACAAGACGTTATCTGCTTTCAAGCAGCCTGAAGGTGCAGGCATAGGAGAAACATTCCCATTCCAAAATGGAGAAGATGGAAGAAGAAAAGCAGTCATGGGGAACAAGCAAGTCTGAAACCTAGCAGGGCAAATTCCATGAGATTTTAAGGCTTCAGAATGGTCCTCTTTGGCTTGATGCTGTGTCCTCTGGGCCTACTGTGGTGGCAGTTTTGCCCTCTTGGACCTGAGTGTTAGCCCTACTCCCTCGACCCTGGGTAGAAGCCCTGTTCCCTGAAATCAAGGAGGTGGCTCTGCCATCTGGAGCTCAGGAGGAAGTGTCTGGATTCCTGTCCCCCAGGTCGCTGCTCTCTGGGCCTACAGAGGCAGTGGCAGCTTGCCAGCCTCTGCATCTGTAGCTCTAGCCTCAAAGTCACTCTTCCTTTATTTTGTCCCATTTCTGTTCCTTTCATTCCAGGCTGGCTGTGCTTCTTTTGGTATAAAATCCCCAAAACATGCTGGCCTCTGATGCAATTCACGGCGTCCATGCCAACAGTCCCTGGGTCCTCCATAGATCTTTCCTGGATAAATGCATCTCCTTCCCTGCATTCTGCTGAGATGGTTGACTGGATCCATGACTCACATACCTCATTTCTTTAGCAATCAATTGTCCCACTACACCCTTGACCCTATTTCCAGAGCTTGCTATCTGGATAGGCTGAGAGTCTTCTAAATAATCAAGGGCTGATTCCTTTTTGCTCAGCAGTTCTGTCGTTGATTTATTTCTCCTCCCTTGCATTTTGCAACCAGCAGCGAGGAGAAACCAGGCCACAACTTCAATACTTTGCTTAGAAATGTTCTTAGCTACATATGCAATTTCGTCACTTACAAGTTCTACTCTGCATCTAAGAGAATGCAATCTAGCCAAATTCTCTGCCACTTTCTTACAAGGATTGTGTGTCCACGTTTCCAATAACGTGTTCCCCATTCCTGACTGAGAGCTCACCAGAAGCACCTTCGACATTCATATTTCTAGGAATATTCTGTTAATGATGATGGATGTATTCTCTGAGATGACAGAAACTTTCTCTATAGTTATATAAACACCCACACAATGCTACAAACTCTCTTCCATTTGAATGACCTCCTATAATGATGCATTCAGAGGAGAGAAGCGATCTGCTGGGAACTCTTAGAGCTTCCCAAACCCAGTCTGCCCATGCTTGCCGTGGCATTCTCCATCGCCCTTCTGCATACAATGCTCCTAACTGGTGCCAGTCCCTCACCTCAGCTCAGGATCCCATGCCTCTCACCTTCTCAGGGGTTTTGCTCCTACAGTGATCATTCCTCTCTCCTGAACTACCACCTGCTCCCTCTAAATGAGATAATTCCCCAAGCTAAGGGAGAACTCACCTTCTTCCCCCATGTCCTCCTGTAGCCACTAACACATTGATCTGCTGCCCTTCAAAGGGAAACTGCATGAATTTATACAATCCACTTCATTGGAGTCATTTTTCAAAATTATATAGAAAGGAAAATGAACCAGAACAACCAAAGCGATTCTGAACTATAACTTTGTGGAACTCATACTACCTAATATCAAGAGTCATGTTAATTCTATAGTAACCCAGAGAACGTGGTACTGGGGAAAAATCAACAAACCAGAATGGAGTCCAGAAATAGGTACACAGACATGATAAACTCATTTTCAAAAGAGGTGCAAAGGCAATGGAGAAATATTATCTTCTTGAGAAACTGTGTTGTTTCATCCTGCTTCTTGGCCACTACATTCATTGTTCTTTACTCCCCTGGGTCTATTCCCCGTGTTTCTCCATTGCAGCTCAACTGCTCTTCTGTTTAACTGTCTGTCTTCCCCACCACAGTGTGGTAGCCTCCATGGTACATACCACGTGTGGTTCGTTGGTCTTCACATTTCCAGCATCCCAGATATTTCCTGCAACATGGCAGGCACCCATGCATATATAAATGGAAAAAAAAGCATGTATAAACATAGATATTAAAGTAATTTATTTCTGTCACAAAAGGTCTTTCTGAACCACATCCTCCACTAATGGTGACATGGGACTGTCACCTATGTGTTCCCAGTGTTTCTGGATGCATGAGAACGGTAGGGCAAGAGAGAGAACAAAGCCTCTTAGTCCCTTTCCTTCTACTACAAACACTTTAGGGATGCGGGCCGACGGAGAGAGGGAAAACCCCAGCTGGCCTTGCATGTGCCTGACTCAGTGTGTACGCACCTTGCTGCCCAAGTCTCTTGTCCATGTGCCTTGCTGTCTGCCTTCTGTCCCTGCAGAGCTGCGCAAGGAGACATCGTAACTTCCTTCTATGCTGTTGGCTAGGATTCAGGCAGTAGGTCCGCAGATCAGTCCTCCCAGATTTGACGTGTGAGAGTGTGAGGAGGAGCCCGCCGGTGCGGTCTATGGCCTCTGACCCGGAAGGGCCTTGAGGTTCCCGTCCTCCTAACAGGCGGCGAGATGCAGCCGTGGCGTTTCTGTCGTGGGGATCCCAGACAGGGGAGGAAGGAGGGCCATAGAGGGGAGGAGGACCTAGAGAACATGGAGTGAGTTTTGAAGGGGGAAACTATTTGTGGTATTTGAGTCCCAGAGGCATATGAAACCGCCCACAGAAGACACATTCCGAAGTCTTCAGTGGGAACCTGGGAGAGGGCAGAGGACTGCGCAGCGCGAGACGGGGTGGGGCGAGGAGGGGCGCCACAGCCCACTGGGCAGGCACTGACCTCACTGCGCATGTTCATTGGGCATCTTCCCGTAGGCCCCTTTGCCCATGTGGTGAATGCCAGGGAGCTGTGAAGGTGTGAGGGTCGCATTCCTGCTGTCAGGACTTTTTCTGTTCTGCTGAGACGCGGCCGGTAGGTCCGCAGGCCAGTCCTCCCAGGGCTTGAAGTGTGAATGAGAGTGAGGAGGAGCCAGCGGCCGTCTGGAGTGTGGGGCAGGGTGGTACGTGGCCTCAGAGGCCAAAGGGTCTCAAGGTGCTCGTCCTTCTCCTCGAGAGGTGGCACCAATGTGGGCCTTGTTGTGGTGGGGTCAGAACGAGGGAAAAAGGTGGGCTGAGTAGTTGATAGGGGTCAGATGAAGATGGGGTGAGTGCTGGGGATGCTGAGGCAGGTATCTGAGTCTCTGAAACCCTCGACAGAGGACAGATTCCAGACTCCTCCATGGCGACCCAAGAAGGAGAGGGGTGGGCATTAAGGAAGGGAACTGGGAGCGCTGCAGGTTGGTGACTGTGGCCTTGAAGTCTGCAGAGTGCCTGGCAGAGGTGTACAGTGAAGAGGGCCCAGTGCTGTGTGGCAACTTGTCAACTCCACTGTGGAGATTTGAATGGGCGGAGCTCCGCATTCCAACAAAACTTGATTTTAGGGGGGGCAACGGGCCTAGCAAATGGGTGTATGACAAAAGCCGTGTTCACTGTAGTTTTAATTCTCTGGCTGTATTTTCCTAAATGCCTCCATGGAGGAGAGTTCGGTTGTGAAACCAAACCTCATCGGAAATATCCTGTGTCTTTTGCCAGAAGCTATAAGGCATTGCTCATCTAGCTTGACCAACTTAAGTGGCTTTGCAAGCATTCGGAAGGCACACACTTACACTTACCCTGAGACTTAGATTGAAAGTATTTATAAACTTTTAAAAAATGACAAGTTAACATTTGGTCATGGAAGTGGTCAAATACAGCTGTCCTTTCAAGTGCATTTACCAATTCACAGTATTCTGTTTGCAGTGTGAAATATGATTTGGCGAGGAAGATGAACATATAGGCCTAGACCAAGGAGAAGTGTACCACCTCCTGAGCTGATTGGGCCTCTGCCGGTGAGTGTCTTAATCTTTGATGTTTTCTATTAGCAAAAAGTTATTTTTGTAACTTGTTGTTACAAAAATATGTTTTGTAATTGTTGTTGAACCAGTATAGATTCACCGATAAAGGTCTCCCATGCTATAAAAATGATCATGGCATCTCATGAAGGAAAGACTAATCCAAGAGAATTAAGTTCTTTTGTTGTCTGGATGGATGATCGTGTGTTCCCCAGATTTTATTCCCATGATTTCCTTCTCATGCTTATTTGCAAAAGATTACACACATTCATCCCAACATAGATTAAAACAGCTTCCAAGGCCCTTGAGGGTAACTGTCTTAGAGTAACCTCTCTGTGGGAAGAGTAACTTTATGAAGTATAAGTATGTGGAAGAGTGTTGGAGAAATGTCTTTAGACTCATGATCAGAAATATCTATGTATTCTGTATATTTATATTCTTGAAATGTATTGATAACAAAACTTTTTATCTGCACACACACACCTCTGGTTCCAGGAGCCCAGTGATGAGAAACCTCAGCAAGAGGAACCACCAACTGAAAGTCGGGATCCTACACCTGGTCAGGAGAGAGAAGATCACGGGTGCAACTGTTATTCAAGGTGCTGGGAAGGGAAGGAATATTATCTATGGTGGGCGGGGGGGCGGTGGGCAGAAGAGGCCTATATGTGCGTCATGCATTTTGCCATAAACCAGTAACAGGAGGAAAGAAAACATTAGGAAAGGATCTCAAACACTTGCTGAAAGTTGTCTGGAAAAGTGAAGAGTATAGTTTGCAGCTTCATGCAGTCCCTGGATACAATGAATCTTCTCTTTTTCTTCCAGGTTTATTTTGCATGCTTGAAAATACAGTCCTTGCTAAATCAGATGAAACTGTTTAATGCGGTGTACAAAATTTCACTAGTTTGATCTTCTTAGAATGTTGTCTGATCTTCTCAGCTGTGGTGTCCAGAGTATTGTATGCACCCTTTAATAGCATGTAGAATGCCAAGTCACCCTACCTTGTAACACCCTGAATAAAGTCCATTTGCATAAGGATATTAGTCCCATTTTATAAATAAGAAAACTGAGGCTCTGAAATGGGGGCTTACCAAGAACACTTGACTCATGGAGAAGGAATTCATGTTTCATTCCAAGGTTTGTGTTCTTCCTAACATCTGTGTTAGAAAACATGAATGATTGGCCGGGCGTGGTGGCTCAAGCCTGTAATCCCAGCACTTTGGGAGGCCGAGGCGGGTGGATCACGAGGTCAGGAGATCGAGACCATCCTGGCTAACATGGTGAAACCCCGTCTTTACTAAAAATACAAAAAACTAGCCGGGCGAGGTGGCGGGCGCCTGTAGTCCCAGCTACTCGGAGGCTGAGGCGGGAGAATGGCGTGAACCCGGGAGGTGGAGCTTGCAGTGAGCCGAGATCGCGCCACTGCACTCCAGCCTGGGTGACAGAGCGCGAGACTCCGTCTCAAAAAAAAAAAAAAAAAAAAAAAAAAAAAAAAAAAAAAAAAAAAAAAAAAAAAAAAGAGGGAAAAA
>NC_037689.1:3629031-3630100 GCF_003255815.1 Theropithecus gelada
GGGGGAGTCCCAAAAAAAAAAAAAAAAAAAAAAAAAAAAAAAAAAAAAGAAAACATGAATGATTTTGCTTAAAATGTTCATGCTTGAATGTGTCTGTACTGCAAGGTACTTCAGTATTGGCTCAGGACAAAACACAGTTCCGTGAAGCAGGATAGCAACTCCAGAAAAGACCTCAATGAATGACAGCCACTGTTTCCTTTGCTCTGCATTTTTGACAGTATGTTTGGTAAAAGCTGGATAGTTCAGGACATTGGCATACAGGTAGCTGTATTAGTATATTTTTAAGAGACTTTTTAATAGTTGTTTAAACTTTTATAATTAGAAAACTCAAAGTACGATAAGATTATCATGAAACAGAAATTATTTCCTCAACAGATAGCATTCTGAAGTTAAACACTGACAGAACTTGGGTCATGGATTATTTTAGCAATTCACTGTTAAGGGGGTTCCAGAATATGACTGTCAACAATACCCATTAATTTTTTTTCACTCAAGTTCCTGTACTCTTGTGGAAGACAGTGATTTTGCTGTTATATTTGGTACTTTTTTTCTGAATGCGATTCATTTATGGAAAGTTACATATAGGGCCTTTGGACCTAAGTTTGTTTAATTTTAACCAAAAAATGTTCAAGTTACCTCAATAGGTGATGAGTGTCAGGACTGTAAGATTTGTCATAGGCTTATCAATACATTTATCTAATCTTTCAGAAAATTACATTTACGTTATGATTAAAATGCTATCCATTGGGTAGTCTTCAGATTTCCTGGATAGCTGATACTCACTGTTTATAATACACAATGGTAAAGTATAGGAAATATAAGTGTGGTCTGATTTTTCCTCAGATTGTCATTTTTTTTTTTTTTTTTACTTAGTGAAGTATTTTATTTTTTATTTTTTATTTTTTTTTAAATTTATTATTATTATACTTTAAGTTGTAGGGTACATGTGCATAACGTGCAGGTTTGTTACATATGTATACTTGTGCCATGTTGGTCTGCTGCACCCATCAACTCGTCATTTACATCAGGTATAACTCCCAATGCAATCCCTCCCCCCTCCCCCCTCCCC
>NC_037689.1:3650100-3650579 GCF_003255815.1 Theropithecus gelada
AGGCTCTGAAATTGAGGCAATAATTAATAGCCTACCAACCAAAAAAAGTCCAGGACCAGATGGATTCACAGCTGAATTCTACCAGAGGTACAAGGAGGAGCTGGTACCATTCCTTCTGAAACTATTCCAATCAATAGAAAAAGAGGGAATCCTCCCTAACTCATTTTATGAGGCCAACATCATCCCGATACCAAAGTCTGGCAGAGACACAACAAAAAAAGAGAATTTTAGACCAATATCCCTGATGAACATCGATGCAAAAATCCTCAATAAAATACTGGCAAACCGGATTCAGCAACACATCAAAAAGCTTATCCACTATGATCAAGTGGGCTTCATCCCTGGGATGCAAGGCTGGTTCAACATTCGCAAATCAATAAACATAATCCAGCATATAAACAGAACCAAAGACAAGCATCACATGATTATCTCAATAGATGCAGAAAAGGCTTTTGACAAAATTCAACAGCCCTTCATGC
>NC_037689.1:3650588-3661742 GCF_003255815.1 Theropithecus gelada
CTTCAGCAAAATCTCAGGATACAAAATTAATGTGCAAAAATCACAAGCATTCTTATACACCAGTAACAGACAAACACAGAGCCAAATCAGGAATGAACTTCCATTCACAATTGCTTCAAAGAGAATGAAATACCTCGGAATCCAACTTACAAGGGATGTAAAGGACCTCTTCAAGGAGAACTACAAACCACTGCTCAGTGAAATAAAAGAGGACACAAACAAATGGAAGAACATACCATGCTCATGGATAGGAAGAATCAGTATCGTGAAAATGGCCATACTGCCCAAGGTAATTTATAGATTCAATGCCATCCCCATCAAGTTACCAATGAGTTTCTTCACAGAATTGGAAAAAACTGCTTTAAAGTTCATATGGAACCAAAAAAGAGCCCGCATCTCCAAGACAATCCTAAGTCAAAAGAAGAAAGCTGGAGGTATCACGCTACCTGACTTCAAACTATACTACAAGGCTGCAGTAACCAAAACAGCATGGTACTGGTACCAAAACAGAGATATAGAGCAATGGAACAGAACAGAGTCCTCAGAAATAATACCACACATCTACAGCCATCTGATCTTTGACAAACCTGAGAGAAACAAGAAATGGGGAAAGGATTCCCTATTTAATAAATGGTGCTGGGAAAATTGGCTAGTCATAAGTAGAAAGCTGAAACTGGATCCTTTCCTTACTCCTTATACGAAAATTAATTTAAGATGGATTAGAGACTTAAATGTTAGACCTAATAGCATAAAAATCCTAGAGGAAAACCTAGGTTGTACCATTCAGGACATAGGCATGGGCAAAGACTTCATGTCTAAAACACCAAAAGCAATGGCAGCAAAAGCCAAAATTGACAAATGGGATCTCATTAAACTAAATAGCTTCTGCACAGCAAAAGAAACTACCATCAGAGTGAACAGGCAAACTACAGAATGGGAGAAAATTTTTGCAATCTACTGATCTGACAAAGGGCTAATATCCAGAACCTACAAAGAACTCAAACAAATTTACAAGAAAAACACAAACAACCCCATCAAAAAGTGGGCAAAGGATATGAACAGACATTTCTCAAAAGAAGACATTCATACAGCCAACAGACACATGAAAAAATGCTCTTCATCACTGGCCATCAGTGAAATGCAAATCAAAACCACAATGAGATACCATCTCACACCAGTTAGAATGGCAATCATTCAAAAGTCAGGAAACAACAGGTGCTGGAGAGGATGTGGAGAAATAGGAACACTTTTACACTGTTGGTGGGATTGTAAACTACTTCAAGCATTATGGAAAACAGTATGGCGATTCCTCAAGGTTCTAGAACTAGATGTATCATATGACCCAGCCATCCCATTACTGGGTATATACCCAAAGGATTATAAATCATGCTGCTATAAAGACACATGCACACGTATGTTTATTGCGGCACTATTCACAATAGCAAAGACTTGGAATCAACCCAAATGTCCATCAGTGACAGACTGGATTAAGAAAATGTGGCACATATACACCATGGAATACTATGCAGCCATAAGAAAGGATGAGTTTGTGTCCTTTGTAGGGACATGGATGCAGCTGGAAAGCATGATTCTTAGCAAACTATCGCAAGAACAGAAAACCAACCACTGCATATTCTCACTCATAGGTTGGAACTGAACAATGAGATCACTTGGACTCGGGAAGGGGAACGTCACACACTGGGGCCTATCATGGGGAAGGGGGAGGGGGGAGGGATTGCATTGGGAGTTATACCTGATGTAAATGACAAGTTGATGGGTGCTGACGAATTGATGGGTGCAGCACAGCAACATGGCACAAGTATACATATGTAACAAACCTGCACGTTATGCACATGTACCCTAGAACTTAAAGTATAATAATAATAAAAAATAAATTAAGAAAAGAAAAAAAATAGGAAAAGTATCATTTTTGAAAATTTGTATTCTGATTACACTGGTATACACACTTGTGATATTATGAAATACATAAATATATATTTGGTCCTCTACCCTCTATACTGGCATACAACTCTTAATATTTTTAGAATCTCCACAAAGTGATGTCTTTTTGTATGCTAATGAGTTGACTGATGCCTAGCAGTCCCTTGGTAGCTTTATGATGGGAGATTAGAGGGCTGGGACTTTTAATCTCACCCCAAACCTTCAGGAAAGGGAGAGGGGCTGAAGGTTAAGTTGATTACCAATGGCCTGCCGGTGGTTTAATTGATCACTTCTACATCATGGAAACCTCCATGAAAACCCAAAAGGACAGGGTTCAGAGAGCTTCTGGGTAGCTGTGCACACAGAGGACAGCATTTCCTTAGAGGGCATGGCTCCCTGCCCCTTAACCCATTCCTTACCCTATGCATCTCTTTAGCTGCGTCCTCTCTAATATCCTGGTTTTTTGTTGTTGTTGTTGTTTTGTTTTTGTTTTTTGTTTTGTTTTGTTTTGTTTTGTTTTTGAGATGGAGTCTCACTCTGTCGACATGCTGGAGAGCAATGGTGCAGTGGTGTGATCTTGGCTCACTGCAACCTCCAATTCCCAGGTCCAAGTGATTCTCCTGCCTCTGCCTTCCAAGTAGCTGGTACTACAGGCACGTGGCACCACACCTGGCTAATTTTTGTATTTTTAGTAGAGACAGGATTTCACCATGTTGGCCAGGATGGTCTCCATCTCCTGACCTCATGATTTGCCTGCCTCAGCCTCCCAAAGTGCTGGGATTACAAGTGTGAGCCACCGTTCCCGGCCCTAATATCCTATTTTAATCAACCCATAAACGTATATGTTTCCCTGAGTTGTGAGATGTTTTAGCAAGTTAATTGAACCCAAGTAGGAGTCATGGGAAATTCAATTTATAGCTGGTATGTCACAAACACAGTAAAACAACCTAGGGCTTGAGGCAACTGGCAGGGCCCTCTTGTGGGACTGAGCCCTCAATCTGTGCAATCTGATGCTATCTCCAGGTACATCTTATTGGAGTTGAATGAGAAGATACCCAGCTGGTGTATGCTGCAAAACTGATTGCTTGCTTGGTGTGTGGAGAAAAGCTCCCCATGTATTTGGTCACAGAAGTCATTCTTGTTACTGGTTGTAGGGCAAGAACAGAGAAAACACTTTTTTCTTCCATTCAACCAACAGGTTTCATATTTGTATATTGGTTTTCTATGAAGTAACCTTGCTAAATATCCTTATTCCAAATTTATCTCTAAATCCTTTCTGATTTTCAACATATACAATCATATCATCTTTGAATAACAACAGCTTGTTTTTGACATTTCAAACAGTATACTTTTTCCTTTTTCCTATTTTACAACATCGGACAGACCCACCCAATACAATGCTGATTAGGACCAGTAATTGTGGCCATCCTTCTCTTATGCCTAGTAGGTATTGGAAATTTTTTTTTTTAACACATTACCATGTTTGCTGTGCTTTTTAAAATAGATATATTTTATTAGAACAAGAAGTTCCATTCTATTTTCCCTTTGCTAAGACTATTTATCTTGAATATATGTTGAGTTTCATGAAGCACTTGTAATGCATCCATGTAGATTATTACAGGACTTTTTCCTTTATTAATCTATTAACATTGTGAATTACATTGGTAAGTTGCTATGTTTCAACCAGCGTTGCATTCCTAGGGGGAACATTGGGTCATGACACATTATCTTTTTTGAATAATCTATGTATCATTAATTGGTTTAGGATTTGTATGTGTGTTCTCAGAAGTGACATTAGCCTATATTTTTATTTTATGTACAGCTGCTCCTCAAGTTATCATAGGATTATGTCCCAATAAATTGATCATTTATTAAAAATTTTGTAAGGTGAAAAGGCATTCAGTATACCTAACTTAGCAAACATCATAGCTTAGCTTGGCCTACCTTAAATGTGCCCAGAACACTTACATTAGCTTATAGTTGTGCAAAATCATCTAACACAAAGTCTATTTTATCATGACTTTGAATATCTCATGTAATTTATTGAATACGATCCTGGAAGTGAAAAACATAATGGTTATATGGCTACTCAAAGTACTGTTTCCACTGAATGCATTTCTTTTATCTGCCATTGTAAAGCTGAAAATTTTTAAGTGGAAGCATCACAAGTCAGGGGCATCTGTATTCTCTTTGTTGGACTTTGGTATCTGGGTTACACTAGCTTCATGAAATGAATTGGGATATAAGTCCTCTTTCTATTCTCTGGAACTGAAATCTCTACAAGACTGAATAACTTGGGGATAGCCTTTACCATGTTTTTTTTTTGTTTCTGGATTGAATCTCCTTTTTACCTTTGGACCCTACTTAAAAGAAAGACAGAAGGGGCAGCTCTAGGTTTCCATGCCTTTGAACTTTATAATGCTGCAGACCTTGCCGAACTGAACAAAGAAGGATGAACATGGGCATAAAGACGAAGACAAAACAGTATGTTTTGAAGAAGGGATCAGGGGCTCCTTGCTTTTAGTGAACAAGGGCCCTGAGCTTCTAGACCCTTCATATTTATTGAGTAAAGGAGATAGGGAGAAGGGAGTGGTTGTCAGTCAGCTGCTTGACTTAGTGCAGGCCTCCATGACTGCATTCTTTGAACAGTAGGCTCCAGATGCTCCATTAGATAACCTCAAGGAGCATGGCACCAGAGAGTGACTTCCCTCAGCATACCTTCTGGTGGTAGGTACAGTTTGCTGTTTGATCATATAGCCTCCAGTGGAATGCTGAGTTGGTCACAATCCTCAGGCTTTCGGCTCCCAATATTATAAGGTGGCTGTCTTTCCTCCAGTAATGCCTCTAATGATGCTGTCACTCTGAAAACTACCTCTCCTTTTTCTGTACTGATATTAACCTCTGTATAAAAAAAAGTTAAAAGTAGCCATTCTATTAATTTGCCTACATAAGTTTTTAAAGAGATGAGTTCTCGCTATGTTCCCCAGGCTGATCTTGAACTCGTGAGCTCAAGTGATCCTCCCTCCTTGGCCTCCAAACATCCTGGGATAACAGGTGTGACCCACCATGCGTGCTGGGCCTGCCTACATGATTTTGATCTGTGGTATGCGGTTGTGAATGGGTTGACTAACCAAAGGTGTGTATAGTTATGACAATAGCTCCATTTATTGAGTTCTTTAAGAAAAACAGGAATAATAATGTCACATTTATAGAGTATGTGTTATCCATTAACCACTTCTCTGAGCTACGTTTCATTGTTTCTGACCTCATTTAATCCTTTAAAAAGGTGACTAAGAGTTTTCATAAAATTAACAATAAATGACTCTAGTAAAAAGCAGATATGGGGATTCAAGTTCTAAGTTCACAGTGCACTTTCTCAAAGCAAATGCTTCTGATAGCATTGAATGTAGAACTGGTGTTGTATATGTTGACTTTAGTGGTAATCTCATTTTTTATATAAATCTGTGGTAATATATAAAATGTATATTTTTTCATTGTTAAAGATAAAAGACTTTTTTCTTTTATTGAAGGAGGAGTTTTCCAAAATATGACACATAGAGCTAACAGGCGTTCCGAGATGAAACCAT
The DNA here is from genome assembly GCF_003255815.1 of Theropithecus gelada. Lineage (NCBI taxonomy): Eukaryota > Metazoa > Chordata > Mammalia > Primates > Cercopithecidae > Theropithecus > Theropithecus gelada. The sequence continues at coordinate 3,656,117 of NC_037689.1, forward strand.
TGGTACAAAAACATTTTAAAAAGTAATGATAACATACCTATTTTACTGTGCTACAGAACAATATAACTTGAATACTAAAGTCATTTGGAATAGTTTGTGGGAACATGGAGAGAAGAACTGATGCCTCAATTCCTATGGAAAATGCCACAACATCTCCTGAAAACACATCTGACCTTTCCTTAAAAGTTATTAAAATCCAGGGAAGGAGAAGCACCAAACCTCATTTTCTTTTCTTTTTTTTTTTTTTTTTTTTTAGAAAAGCATGCACATTTATTTAATATAAGTTTTACATAGGAAAAGGAAAACACAAAGAAACAGGAAAACTTGTGTATATTTATTCTAGGTTTGATAGAGAAGTGGATAGTGATGAAGTATAATTGGATAAAAACACATGATCTAATGATAGTTAACTGGGGAGAACTCAGCTATGCTTGTTTGTTTAGATTGCTGTCAGTGACCTTCTGTTTTTAGAGATACACAGATGTTCACTTCCTCTGGGTATAGAGACAGCACCTGTCAAATGAGGGTTTTATGACCTGCTTCAGGAGAGAAGAGTTGAGGGAAGATGAGAGTTACCTTCCTGTTTCTACTCTTTTCTAAATACCCCCATATTCTGGGGTGGTGTGTCCTGAACCCCATCACTCAAAACTTAGCACTGATTTTATATCTCTGTATGATATATTCCAAGTTTTCAACACGACATACAAAATTTCCTCTCTTTCCCACCCTCCTATGATCTTTCTAGTTTCAATCACCGCCACTTTCCACCTTTCATTTTACATTCTATTGTCAAGGACTGCTCATACTTCTCATCCACACACAATGCTATTTTATTCCTCCCTGTCTGTATATATATTGTCTTCTCTGCCTGGAATGTGCTTACCCCTCTTTCTTTACTTGAGTAACTCCCATTTACTCTCCCTTATTCTGCTCAGGTGTTACCTTCTCTATGAAGCCTTCTCTAGTGTAGTTAGACTGCTAAGCTTCCTCTTCTGTATTTCTAAAAGAAATTCTGCTTCCTCTTTAATTCATTTTTCATTTTTCTTTAAATTTTACTTTAAGTTTCCGGATACATGTGCAGAATGTGCCGATTTGTCACATAGGTATACATGTGCCATGTGGTTTGCTGCACCTATCAGCCCGTCATCTAGGTTTTAAGCCCTGTATGCATTAGATATTTGTCCTAATGTTCTCGCTCCCCTACCTAATGAGTGAAAACTCCCACTTATGAGTGAGAACATGCAGTGTTTTGTTCTTTGTTCCTATATTAGTTTGCTGAGGATGATGACTTCCAGCTTCATCCATGTCCCTGCAAAGGACATGATCTCATTCTTTTTTATGGCTGCATAGTATTACATGCAAACCTTATTTTTCATCTACAGAAAACTCCATCAGTCTGACAGTCACCACATCTCATTCAGAAGCCCCTGAAGCTTCCTAGATCCAGCCTGATACCCCTCTTACTATACGTAATACAGGAATTTCAACTCTGAGCTCCATTTGTATCTTCATATACACAGAGAGAATTCTGCGGGCCTACTCACAATCCATACTGCTTAAGGAGGGGAAGGAAATTATAATCAGCAATTATTTCTCTCTATTACAGAGATTGTAAAATATTTTCTTATCCAAAAGGACTGAAAAGCTAGGATTCAAATAAAAAGTGAGATTAAATGTAGGGGATCCCATTTGCCACAAAGTATGTGAGAAGTTCCTAGGCTGCAGAGCTGGATGAAAGAATGAGGGCCTAGGTAGTAGACAGGGGAAAGTAACCAGGGCAACTTGCTGATGAGAGAGGACTCGGGTCTTAGCTACACTGTCTTTTTATAGACTATGGCATGAAATAGCCATGGGTTTCTATCCTGCCTCTCACACACTGGCCTTGAGATGGTGGACAAGATACATATATCCTGTGGGACCATCTCCCCATTTCTAAAGTAGAAATTAGAATATTTACACTAAATACTTGCTGTGAAGAATAAATGAAATAATATAGGAAGCAAGCATTACATTGCACACAAATTTAGTTTACTAGTTATATTTCTGCTTTTTCTTCAAAATTTATTTTTTCATTCAATTTGCCTTTACAATTACATCTATAATTAAGTAATAACTGTTTTTGAAATGCAAGTAAAAATACCAAGTTACCTTTTAAAATGCATTTGACTTCCAAAACTTATTTGATGTAATAAATATGTTAATTAATTGTATCAGATGTAGAATGAATTCTAAAGTCTGTTTGTGAATACCCAACTGTGAAAAGACCAAACCTAAGTCAATGGTACATGCTGAAAACTGTGCTTCTTGCTCTGTGTGATGCCAGAAGGAATTAGTCAATATTCTGGCCAGGCAACACTACACACGATTCAGTAAAATAGTGTGTCAATTGCTCAAGCAGTTCCTAAACAGCCTTGTTGTGGCTAACAGGGCTACAAGGTTCACCAGTGCTGTTGTTAGTTTGCCTTGTCACATATCCATATATTTGGCCAGTAAGAAGAAAATGAGTCCAAATTGATCCAAGTGGTTGAGTGCTTGCATACACAGCAAAAGTAAGATCAGCACTGTGTCAGCACTCTGTCCCTAGTCTCACAGTATGACACTGAATCAGAGGTACTCAATGACAGCACAGATGGTGGATCTCTCTGCCTATGAGGAGCCCACAGTCATACCCTGCGGCCAAGGTTGAAATCACACTGAATACTAAACCGAAGATCACACCTAACACAGCTGCGACTATGGGACAGCAGGGGCGACCCAGCTCCTGAACATCCCAGACATAACACCTGGGGATGTTATCCATGCTTTTGAAGTGGAGGAGCTGGTGTCAATGACTACCCTGAACTGATTGCCTTCTGACAGTTCCCCTAAGCCAAAGATGCAAATGAATTGTTTGGACTGGATAAGGAACCCTAGAGGGAAACGTCACACAGTGGGAGGCCATATTGGGAGCGTTGGCCAGCTCCTGCCTAACGAATGTATGTCCTGCTGGGGGTACCCTACTGGTTCATGATGCCTCTGAACCACATGGCTCCACTGCTCACTGCTGGGTGACACTGAAAATGTTACTTAACATCTCTTGCCGCCTTTCTCCATTAGTTCTTCGGAAATAGTACTAGTAAAGTCGTCTACTTCTTGCAGGCAGTTTAGAGCACTGACTATGTGAAGACAAGTACAGTTGTCAGAACAGTTTCTGGCATATAGTAAGTTTCCAATCAATTCTAGCTGTTATTTTTTTGCCGTTAATATTTGCTGTTTCCACATTTTCCTGGAGCGTGTTCCAGAGATACAATGTCAAGGCTACCTTTGACCCCTTGGCTGATCTTTGGATTATCTCTTCAGCTCTTCAGGGACTCAAGGATTGAGTCTGTGGGGCTTGGGGGAGGGCATAGCTTTTTTCTTGTTTTGTTTGTTTGTTTGTTTGTTTTTGTTTTGTTTTTTGTTTTTTGTTTTTTTAAGCGTAATGAATATTCAGCTCTCCTTAAAGGGTAATGTGGAACCTAAGTGGGGTTTAGTCATCATGAGCTTGTAGGAAAAATCTGCACGGAAATTTCTCTAGGCAATCATACCTCTAGTGACCTCTTCATTTGGTTTGTATAATGCTTTGAGAAGTAAGTAGTCACTGAATAATGATAGGACATATGTATATAAATTTAAAAACACTATGAATTTTTTATTTCATAATTTGTGCTTTTTGTATCCTATCTTTGTCTAACATGATGCCACAGATCCTCATACATTTTCTTCTAGAAGTGTTGTAACATTAGCTTTTACATTTAGTTCTATGATGCTTTTTTAAAAAATAAATTAGAGATAGGGTTTCCCTATGTTGACCAGCCTGGTCTTGACCTCCTGACTTCAAGCAATCCTCTTATCTCAACCTCCCAAAGTGCTGGGATTACAGGTGTGAGTCACCGCGTCTGACCGCTCCCGGCCAATTTAAGACTTTTCTTCCTTTCTGGTGTGAGTATTGAATGGTATACATATTCCCCTATGCTTTAGTTTCATCTTGCAAAGTTTGATATGTTCCATTTTCATTTTAAAATTTTCCCTACAATTTCTTTTATCCCTGCATTACTTAAAAGTGTAGTTTAATTTCTAATATTTCATGGATTCCAGGTATCTTTCTACAACTAATTTCTATTTCAATCCTTTTGTGGTCACAAAACATGCTTTATAAGATTTCACTCCTTTTGAATTTGTTGAAATTTGTTTTTTGGCCCATAATGTGGTTTATCTTGGTGAACATTCCATGAGCACTTGAGAAGAATGTGCATTCTGCTGTTGTTCTATGAATATCAATTAGGCCAAGTTGTTTGATAATGTTGTTTAAGCCTTTTGTATTTATATAGCCTGGGTTTTTTTTTTTTTTTTTTTTTTGTTCACGTTTCCTTCCAATTTCTGGGGGGAGTGTTGAAGTCTTCTACTATAAATGCGTACGTGTCTATTTCTTCTTTCTGATGTATCAGTTTTTCCCTCGTGTATTTCGAAGGTGCATACATACCCATGGTGTTTCTGTCATCTGAATCAATGCATCTCTCTATGATTATTATGTAATGTCCCACTTTGTCCTTTGTAATAATCTCCACTATAAAGTGTGTCTTGTGAGGTATAAATTTAATACCTCCAGTTTTTATTTGATTCATATTTGTGGGGTTATATCTTCTTCTATCCTTTACTTATAACTTACTTATTTTTAAAGTGGGGTGTTTTCAAGATACGGATTACTGACAAATATATTGTAAAAATCAAGATCTTCTTGCAGCTGTGCCACAACAATTATACTACCAAAAAATTAGATGCAGAAGTTAACATGGAACTCAAGTGTTATGCAGAAATCCACAGAATAATTTGTTAGGTTCTGTAAAAGAACCTCAATCAAACTCTTTGACAGCCTTTATAGAAAGATAACTTGAAACTAAAGTGATATATTTGTATAAAAATATCATTCTATCCCCCCCCCATTTTCTGTAATAGGGTTTTGGATAAAATTTCATTTTACAAAAGTGTTCTGTTGCCAAAAGTTCTTTGAAAAACCACTAAATTGGATGATCTCTCAGAGCTCTCTTAGCTTTGACATTTTGGTGTTCAAATATCCTTCTGTAGATTGAGTGGGAAATGTAAAAAGGAGAACAATATCATGGGGGAGGGGGAAATATTGGTCTTCTGTATTTTTCTTTTCCTTTTTTTCCTAAACTAACCAGTCTCTGTTGGTCCTCAGCTGGGCTGTTAATCCAGGGAAGAGGTGCCCTTCAGGACAATACACGAATTCAATGGAGCCCATGGCAAGATTGAATCACTCAGAAAAACCAGCCAGAATAACTTTTGAAAGTCTCTTTGTGACCCTCTGATTTATGTTACTTCTCACTCAAGTTGCTCAAAGTGCCTACTCATCGGATAGAGACAGCCACATTTTTCAGCCCTGTTTTTCTTTTCTGATTTCTTCTCCTTCTCTCCTCCCTCCCTCCTTCCTTCCCTCTTTTCCTTCCTTCCTCCCTCCCTCCCTCCCTTCCTTCCCTCCTTCCTTCCTTCCTTCCTTCCTTGCTTCCTTCCTCCCTTCCTTCCTTCCTTCCTTCCCTCCTTTCCTTCCTTCCTTCCTTCCTTCCTTCCTTCCTTCCTTCCTTCCTTC